>NW_022437156.1:698425-734165 GCF_009761245.1 Sapajus apella
AAAAAAAAAAAAAGAAAAATGGCTCAGTTCACATCTGGAGCTGGGAAAGTAAAAGTTGAGCCTGGGGCAACTTGTGTCAAAAGCAAGCAAATGCTCACAGAACTTTTGGGTCATGTCAGAAAGGATGTAGGCGTTAGCTTTAGCTTACAAGGGCTCCCACTGAACACATAAGGTCCAGTTTATATTGTTCTTTTGTTCTGTTTTCTTTTTGAGGTGGAGTCTTGCTTTGTCACCAGGCTGTACAATCTTAGCTCACTACAACCTCTGACTCCTAGAGTGATTCTCCTGCCTCAGCCTCCCAAGTAGCTGGGACTACAGGCATGTGCCACCACACTCAGCTAATTTTTGTAATTTTAGTGGAGATGGGGTTTGACCATGTTGGCCAGGATGGTTTCAATCTCCTGACCTTGTGATCTGCCTGCCTGGGCCTCCCAAAGGGCTGGGATTACAGGCATGAGCCACCGTGCCCAGCCCAGTTTCTGTTGTTCTACAACTTTTATTATTAATTTATGATGCGCTCATTTTCCCATGTCAATACATATAGATCTTTAAAAAATGATAGTGTGGTATTACATTGTATATACACAGACTATTTAACTATTCCAGTACTCCCCCCATTGCCTCCCCCATTATTCATTGGTAGACATATGCCTCAAAAAACATTATTGGATGGGTGCCGTGGCTCACACCTGTAATTCCAGTACTTTGGGAGGCTGAGGTGGGCAGATCACTTGAGCCCAGGTATTGGAGACCAGCCTGGGCAACATGGCGAAACCCTATCTCTCTCTCTCTTTTTTTTAGACGGAGTCTTGCCCTGTTGCCCAGGCTGGAGTGCAACAGCACGATGGGCACGATCTTGGTTCATTGCAACCTCCACCTCCTGGGTTCAAGTGATTCTTCTGCCTCAGCCTCCTGAGTACTGGGACTACAGGCGCGTGCCACCACACCTGGCTATTTTGTGTGTTTTTAGTAGAGATGGGGTTTCACAATGTTGGTCAGGCTGGTTTTGAACTCCTGTCCTCACCATCCTCTCACCTTGGCCTCCCAAAGTGCTGGATTACAGGCGTGAGACACCACACCTGGCCAAGAAACCCTATTTCTACAAAAAATACAAAAATCAGATGGGTGTTGTGGCATATGCCTATAGTGCTAGCTATTTGGAAAGCTGAGGTTGGAGGATTGCTTGAGCCTGGGAAACTGAGGCTCCAATGAGCTGTGATCATGCTACTGAACTCCAGCCAGCCAGGGTGACAGACTGAGACCGTGTCTCGGAAAACAAAAACCAAACACACACCACCACTAAAAAAAAAAACCCCAAAAATCTTGTACTTACTTTCCTGCACACTAGAGGGAGTGTTTCCATAACTTCTAGTTGCTATGAACGGAATGCTTGTTTTTCTTTAAACTGTATGTTGAAGCTCTCCAGTTCTCAATGTGATAGTCTTTGGAGGTGGGGCCCTTGGGAAGTAATGAGATTTGGATAAAGTCATGGGGGCATAATGGGATTGGAACCCTCAAAAAGAGATAAAGAGAGGCTATTGCTGTCCCTGCCACAGCAAGATGGTAGAATGGGCCGAGTGTGGTGGCTCACGTCTGTAATCCCAGCACTCTGGGAGGCCAAGGTGGGAGGACTGCTTCAGCCCAGGAATTCAAGACCAGCCTGGGTAATACAGTGAGACCTGTCTCTACAAAATTACAAAAATTTAGCTAGGCATGGCGCTATGCACCTATAGTCCCAGCTACTCAGGAGGCTGAGGTGGGAAGATCACTTGAGCCCAGGAGGTTGAGGCTGCAGTGAACCAAGCTTGCACCATTGAACTCCAGCTGCCTGGGTGACAGAGAGAGACCTTCATCTGTTTAAAAGAAAAAAGAAAGAATAAGAAATAAGAAAGAAAGAAAGAAAGAAGAAAGAAAATGAAAATGGGACATCTATGAACTAAGAATAGAAAAAGGCCCTTCATCAAACTCATTAACTGCCACTGCCTTGATACCTGAATTTCCCAGCTCCATGAACTCTGAGAAATAAACCTCTGTTGTCTATCAGCCATCTAGTCTGTGGTGGTGTCATAGCAGCCCAGACTAAGACACTAATTTAAGTGGAAATGCTGAATCAAAGGTTATGAAAATGTTTAATATTAATAGGTACTAAATTACTTCCCCCAAACATGATCGGTTTACACTCTTATCAACGAGGGGTTCAAACATTGTTTTAGGCTGGGCAAGGTGGCTCAAGCCTGTAATCCCAGCACTTTGGGAGGCTGAGGTGAGTGGATCACCTGAGGTCAGCCTGGCAACATGGTGAAACCCCGTCTCTACCAAAAATACAAAAGTTAGCCAAGTGTAGTGATGGGCGCCTGTAATCCCAGCTACTCAGGAGGCTGAGGCAGGAGAATCGCTTGAACTCCAGCCTGGGTGACAGAGCAAGACTCTGTCTAAAAACAAAACAAAATGAAACAAAACAAAACAAAAAATGAAACATTGTTTTAATTTACTTTTACTATATAATTGGAGGGGATGAAAATAATTTTGGCTGGGCTCACTGGTGGCTCACGCCTGTAATCCAAGCACTTTGGAGGCCAAGGCGGGCGGATCACCTGAGGTAAGGAGTTTAAGACCAGCCTGACCAACATGGTGAAAGCCCATCTTAATTAAAAAAAAAAGAAAAAAAGGCCTGGCGCGGTGGCTCACGCCTGTAACCCCAGCACTTGGGAGGCTAAGGTAGGTGGATCACCTGAGGTCAGGAGTTCGAGACCACCCTGGCCAAGGTGGAGAAACCCCGTCTCTATAAAAAATACAAAAATTGGCCAGTCACGGTGGCTCACGCCTGTAATCCCATCACTTTGGGAGGCCAAGGCAGGTGGATCACTTGAGGTCAGGAGTTCAAGACCAGCCTGGCCAACATGGTGAAACCCCATCTCTACTAAAAATACAAAGATTAGCTGGGTGTAGTGACACATGCCTGTAATCCCAGCTACTTGGGAGGCGGAGGCACGAGAATCGCTTGAACCCAGGAGGAGGTCACAGTGAGTCAAGATTGCACCACTGTACTCTAGCCTGGCAACAGCGTGAGACTCCTTCTCAAAAAAAAAAAAAAAAAAAAAATTAGCCAGGCATGGTGCTGTGTGCCTGTTATCCCAGTACTTGGGAGGCTGAGGCAGGACAATCACTTGAACCTGGGAGGTGAAGTTTGCAGTGAGCCAAGATTGTGCCACTGTACTCCAGCCTGAGCTACAGAGTGATACTTTGTCTCAAAACCACAACAACAAAATAAACTAAAAAACCAGGAGACTGAAGTCTCATTATTACTTAAATCGGCCTCCCCACAAATTTGAAGGCTAGGGCTTTTTCAAGATAGTTTGGGCTGGGCATGGTGACTTACACCTGTAATACCAGCACTTTTCGAGGCTGAGGTGGGAGGATTGCTTGAGTTCTTGAGTTTGAGATCAGCCTGGACAACATAGCAAGACACCATCTCTGCAAAAATGTTTAAAATTCGCCAGCTGTAATGGTGTACACCTGTAGTCCCAGTGACCTGGGAGGCTGAGGTGAGAGGATCGCATGAGCCAGGGAGGTGGAAGCTGCAGTGAGCCATGGTCGCCCCATCGCACTATAGCCTGGGCAACAAGAGTGAAATACTGTCTCAAAGAATAAAAAAAGAAAAAAAGAAGAAAAGAGACAGATTGGTGAGCAAGTGGCTAGGAAATGGGTGGTGCTGATTGATTGGGGGTGCTATCATAGGGATGTGGAAAATGGTCCTTGTGCAGAGTCCACTTCTGGGTGGGGCCACAGGACCAGTGAATCATGAGTCTTGGATCCGCGTGGAGTCAATTGGTTTTCTGAAAAGCAAAAGCCTGAGCTGGGTGCAGAGGTTCTCGCCTGTAACCCTAGCAGTTTGGGAGGCTGAGACAGGAGGATTGCTTGAGTCCAGGAGTTTGAGACCAGCCTGAACAACAGAGCTAGACCTCATGTCTACTAAAAATACAACTGTCCCCCCAAAACCAAAAATTAAAAGCCAACAAAATTGGCCAGTCATGGTGGCATGCACCTGCAGCCCCAGCTACTTGCAAGGCTGAAGTGGAAGAATCACTTGAGCCTGGGAGATAGAGGCTGCAGTGACCTGTGACCACTGCACTCCAGCCTGGGTGACAGAGAAAAACCTCGTCTCAAAGTAAACAAAACAAAACTGAAAAGACATCTCGAAAGGCCAAAAGTTCAACTACAATAGTGATGTTATTTATAGGAATAATTGGGGAAGTTACAAGTCTTGTGACCTCTGGAACGATGGCTGGTAATCGTTTAATTATGCCTGCATCTTAGCAGAATTCAGACCCCTCTCATCCTCCCTAACCTGGTGGCCTTTCATTATTTTTTACAAAGACAGTTCAGCTTTGGGAAGGGCTATTATCATTTAAACGGTAAATGAACTTTCTCCCAAAGTAGCTTGGCCTATTCCCAGGAATCACCAAGTGCCATTTGGAGGTTAAAGGCAAGAAGGAGATGGTTAGATTAGATATTTTTCACTGTCATAATTTTCTCACTGTTACAATATTTGCAAGGGTGGTTTCACTCTTTTTTTTTTTTTTTCCTTTTTTAAAGCTATTTTGACACCTTCTTTCCATCTCCTCCTTGCATTCCCACAGCACATCCTCCAACAGGAGTCACTGACAACAGAAGAGAACAGCTTCCCTGAGTGTCCCATACCCACCGCTCCACTTCTGCCACTGGGCGTGGACTCCTCTCCATGAACAAGTTCCTCTCACCAAGAACTCGCTTTCTTCACACCTAGCTCTAGACCCAGGGAAAAAGCCCTGCCGGGTCAAGTCAAGAAGTTTTTCTTTTTTTTTTTTTTTTTTTTTTTAATGAGTTTCGCTCTCGTGACCCAGGCTGGAGTGTACTGGTGTGATCTCGGCTCACTGCAACCTCTGCCATCCGGGCTCAAGCAATTCTCCTGCCTTGGCCTCCTGAGTAGCTGGGATTACAGGTGCCTGCCACCACGCCCAGCTAATTTTTTATATTTTTAGTAGAGATGGGGTTTCACCATGTTGGTCAGGGCTGGTCTGGAACTCCTGACCTCAGGTGATCCACCCACTTTGGCCTCCCAAGGGCTGGGATTACAGGTGTGAGCCACTGCACCCGGCCAAGAAGTTCTTTTTGAGGACTGAAACCCTAGACACTCAAACCAGAGGTCTCTCTCTCCTCCACCCACTCCCACCATCGTACCCTGGACCTCAACAGGGTTTATGATTGGTGAGAGGCTGCTAGATGTTCAGAGACACTGGATTCCAGGACATGTCTGTGATGAGGAAAAAAACAAGACCAAGAGCAAGATGCTAAAGATAAACTTTATTTTTCTCTATTCTTCCTAAGGATGAGTCCAGCGGCCAGGTCCTGGGTGACTTTGTCCATTTAGGCACATAAAAAATGTACCAACATAGAAATGTTCACACACTACTTTTTTTTTTTTTTTTTTTGAGATGGAGTTTTGCTCTTGTTGCCCAGGCTGGAGTACAATGGCACGACCTCAGCTCACTGCAACCTCCGCCTACCGAGTTCAAGCAATTCTCCTGCCTCAGCCTCCTGAGTAGCGGGGATTACAGGCATGCACCACCACGCCCAGCTAATTTTTTGTATTTTTAGTAGAGACAGGGTTTCACTGTGTTAATCAGGCTGGTCTCAACCTCCTGACCTCGTGATCCGCCCACCTTGGCCTCCCAAAGTGCTGGGATTACAGACGTGAGCCACTGGTCCTGGCTTATCTTAATTCTTTTATGGACAGTGTGAAGTAGACATTTTAACTCCATGGTAGAGGTGAGAAAACTGAGGCCTAGTAGCAATGTTTTAATTGGAAACATTTATTCACAAATAGATAAGACTCTAAAAAGAAAAACGTGACTCATGCACATAGTCCCCACTTCTCAGGGGAAACTCTACAAAACATCCGAGCTGCTAGATATGAATGTCATGGGTTTATTTAATTTTCCACGTGGTTGTTTCTCCCTGGTCAGTGAACATTTCACCGGCAAGGAAGGCGGATCTGGCCATCTGTTTTTTACAGTGCACTTTAGACTCTGGAGTTTGCAACAGCTGCTGCTCAACCATGTTGGCAGACCAGCAGTCTTGGGACCATGTTTGCATAAGGGAGAACAGAAGTATAGTAGCTGAAGGAAAACAAAAAATTATACACAATTTAGAGATGGGATTTTCCTGGATGTATCACATGTTAATGAGTACCTCAATGATTCAGTTATGTATGAATGTATGATGTGTGTGCAAATTATTTCTATCAGCTCTAACCATCTTTTTTTTTTTTTTTTTTGAGACGGAGTTTCGCTCTTGTTACTCAGGCTGGAGTGCAATGGCACGATCTCGGCTCACCGCAACCTCCGCCTCCCGGGTTCAGGCAATTCTCCTGCCTCAGCCTCCTGAGTAGCTGGGATTACAGGCACGTGCCACCATGCCCAGCTAATTTTTTGTATTTTTAGTAGAGACGGGGTTTCACCATGTTGACCAGGATGGTCTCGATCTCTTGACCTCGTGATCCACCCGCCTCAGCCTCCCAAAGTGCTGGGATTACAGGCTTGAGCCACCGCGCCCGGCCTAGCTCTAACCATCTTTAAGACCAAGCATCAACATGAGCTCACCTTAGAACCAGACCACCAAATGCCTGCATTATGAATTGTTAAAGCATCATTTAAAAAAATAATTAGTCATAACTAGTCATATTGCGCTCACTTGAAAGTATTATAATTAATAATGTTATAAAGGCAAAATAGTTTTTGTATTTTGAATTGAAACTGTCATTTAAATTTAAATCATTTATCTTTATCATACCTTTTAAAATTACTATTTGAAAACACTTTATAATGTATGTAATGTATTGCTACAAAGCAAACATAACAGTTTAAAAAGTAAGGAAGATGCTTTTAAACCTTGGAGATAATGGATCCCAGATACCAAGCTTTTGGCTGTGGCTTGGCCTCTCTAAGTATTCAACAAGTCTGTCTTTTCTAAGTGTCTTTAAAGACCAGAAATACCTGTTTTCAACACACAGGGGTGCAAAATTCAGAGGAGGTTCATGAGCATCTTGGATGCCCCACACACTTTTCTTTGCCAGAGATCACCATGGTGAGCAGAGGCCTGTGACCGTCCTGGCCAAGATTTTGGAAAGTCACTGGACACTACCCGAGGTTCCCAGGTTGGAGTCTTTCTCTCCCGCGGGGTTTCTCCTGTAGCTCTTCCCAGCCCCCTGGCCCCACTGCCGGAGCACGCAGGAGTCCGGACACACAGCGCGGGACAACCTGACTCACTTCTGCTTTCTGCACATGCTGTATGAGAGGGTCCTTTGAGAACAGAAACTGGCAGCTGAACAGGAAGCGGCGAGGAAACCAGGAGGCAACCCGAGGCCGCATGCAGTCAATTAAGCGTTCCAAAACGCCTTCCGGAAGAGCGCATTTGGAGCTCGTTTCCGGAGAAAATGAAAAATCCCTCCAGAGAAATGAAAAGGCCAGCCCTGCTCATCCAACAGCCCAAGGCTAGCCCAGATAGACCCATTCTCTTGTTGGGCTTATGACTGGGCAAGTCTCTGACCCTCATAGTCGTGGTGGTTTCTTCCTTACCCCAAAGCCTATAATGTCAAATCTATACATGAAAAAGCAAGGAACACTTAAAAGGTTGATCTGGGCAGGGCTTGCGCCTATAATCCCAGCCCTTTGGGAGGCCAAGGTGGGTGGATCGCCTGAGGTCAGGAGTTCGAGACCAGCCTGGGCAACATGGAGTAACCCTTTCTCTACTAAAAATACAAAAATTAGCTGTTCGTCGTGGCTGGTGCCTGTAATCCCAGTTACTCAGGAGGTTGAGGCGGGAGACTCGCTTGAATCCAGGAGGCGGAGGTTGCAACTTGGCAAACTGTAGCCATGTTTGTTAAGTGGAGGAAAAGTATTAAACATATTATGAAAACGGAAATAGTAATCATGTCAAACAAATATTATATATGTAGGGGAAAAGACAGGTAACATACACAAAATAAGGTTGTTTTGATGTTCTGAATTTGAGTGATTCCCCCATCTTTTACAATTTCCAAGTTTTATGAAACCTATTGTCTCATTTAATTAAGGCCACAGTAACCTCTATCCAAGTGATCTCCATCGTACTCTAAAACTTCTAATTAGGCAGGCGTGGTGGCTTATGCGTGAAATCCCAGCACTTTGGGAGGCCTAGTGGGAGAGGATCGCTTGAGTCCAGGAGACGGAGATGAGGCTGGGCAACATGGTGATACCCCGCCTCTACAACAAATACAAAAATTAGTGCGGTGTGGTGGTGCGCACATGTAGTTCCAGCTACTTGGCAGGCTTAGATGGGAGGGTTGCTTGAGGCTGGCAGGTTGTAGTGAGCCGAGATTACTCCACTGCACTCCAGCCTAAGCAACAGAGCAGACATTGTCTCAAAAAATATAGTAAAAAATAAAGAAAAGAAGGCTGGGTGTGGTGGCTCATGCCTGTAATCCCAGCACTTTGGGAGGCTGAGGCGGGTGGATCACGAGGTCAAGAGATCAAGACCATCCTGGTCAACATGGTGACACCCTACAAATACAAAAATTAGCTGGACATGGTGGCGTGTGCCTGTAGTCCCAGCTACTGGAGAGGCTGAGACAGGAGAATTGCTTGAACCCAGTAGGTGGAGGTTGCAGTGAACTGAGATCCCACCACTGCACTCCAGCCTAGCACCTGGTGACAGAGCGAGACTCTGTCTCAAAAAAGAAAAGAAAAAAGAAAACCTCCAATTAAAGGGTGCAGTGGTTCACCCCTGTAATCCCAGCACTTTGGGAGGGCAAGGTGGGTGGATCGCTTGAGGTCAGGAGTTTGAGACCAGCCTGACCAACATGATGAAATCCTATCTCTACGAAAAATACAAAAAATTAGTTGGACATGGCGGTGCGTGCCTATAGACCCAGGAACTCGGGAGGCTGAGGCCTTCCAGAACTCGGGAATTGCTTAAACCTGTGACGCGGAGGTTGCAGTGAGCTGAGATAGCGCCATTGCATTTCAGCTTGGGTGGCAGGAGCAAGACTGCGTCTCAAATAAATAAATAAATAAATAAAAAGAGAAGTTCCACCCTCGGAAGGCTAAGGCAGGAGACTCACTTGAACCCAGGAGGTGGAGGCTGCAGCAGGTGGAGGCTGCAGCAAGCCGAGACTGCACTGGACTCCAGCCTGGGTGACACAGCCAGACTGTCTCAAAAAAAGAGAAATTTATGCTTAAGACTGAAACTCAGAACCAGGAAACTGAAGCCGGTTAGGCCACATACACGTGGGTGCAGCAATAAATGTGCTGTGGGCGAAGCAAGAGAAGGTCTGGGCAGGAAATTCACCAGCCAGTTTCTGCGCAGCTGTCACAGCCAGCAGGAAGAAGGTGCCTCCTGTGATATAAAATAGAGGCGTAGTCCTCTATTCAGGAAACAGGGACAGAGACGCAGACCCGATAAAGGTCCATTTCTCATTAAATGTTCTCAACGGATTATTTACATTTTTTCTACAAAAGTAAAATTTAGGTCGGGTGCGGTGGTCACGCCTGTAATCTTAGCTCTTTGGTAGGTCGAGGAGGGCGGATTACGAGGTCAGGAGTTCGAGACCAGCCTGGTCAATACGGTGAAACCCCGTCTCTACTAAAAATACAAAAATTAGCCAGGCGTGGTGGCAATAGCCTGTAATCTCAGCTGAGGCAGGAGAATCGCTTGAACCCGGGAGGCCGAGGTTGCAGTGAGCCGAAATCGCGCCACTGCACTCCAGCCTGGGCGACAGACCGAGGCTCCGTCTGGGGAGGGGGGTGGGTGGAAAGTAAAATTTAAATCTGAATACATTTGATGATTATGGAATTTGAGCATTCACGTATGCTTGTGACCTGGTTATTCTCCTACGCTTTAGCGGTCGCCCTGATCCTCATGCGCTCCCCGCCGCTCCCACATCCTCTGTTTTCACCGGATGGGCGGCCACAGTTCTCGGCTGAGAGGAACTCAGTGTTTCTGTTTACCCCGAGAACAAGTGAGTAGGAGGGAAAATAAGAACCCGCCCCTCAGCTGTTTTGCAATCGGGGGCGGAGTCCGGGGTACACAGCCCGTACTGTAGGGTAACCTGAGCGGGAGAAGCTTTTGCTCCTGATCTCAGACAGCCTTTTGCACGGAAAAGGTTTCCTAAAAGGGGGGTTCCTTCTCCAACTACACTAGCATCCTTAAAATAGGGGCTCTCCAGTGAGCAAGTGCGGCGCGGGCCACTGAGCCACTGAGAATTCCACCCCGCCCCCACCTCGGGCAAGTCTGCGAAGACAGGGCCCCTAGGGGAAAGAGCCTCTCCCAGATTTTAGGGATCAAGGGGACAGGGCTCAGACGCCCGCAGTGGGTTGGTAGGGATGGGGGAGGATGATGAGGATGGGATGAGGAAGTGGTGCCAAAAGAAAGACAAACAAGGCGGAGCGCAGTGGCGCATGCCTGTAATCCCAGCACTTTGGGAGGCCGAGGTGGGCGGATCACAAGGTCTAGAGATGACACCATCCTGGCCAACATGGTGAAACACGGTCTGTACTAAAAATACAAAAATTAGCATACAAGAATTAGCTGGAGGTGGTGGCTCGCGCCTGCAGTCCCAGCTACTCGGGAGGCTGAGGCAGGAGAATTGCTTGAATCCGGGTAGTGGAGGTTGCTGTGAGCTGAGATTGCCCCACTGCACTTTAGCCTGGTGACAGAGTGAGACTCGATCTCAAAAAAAAAAAAAAAGGCAAACCAAATCAAACTTTCCTCTTTCCATCCCTGTCCTTCTCTTTGCAATTCCACCTGGGTGGCTGAAGGCAGACCCCAACACCAGAGCCATCCTTGCTGGCTCCTTTCGTCCTGCTCTGTGGGGAAGCAAGTGAAGAAAAACGCAGAAGGAAAGGCAAGTGAAACAACCGCTGGGGTCATGCAGGCAAAATTCCCAGCCTGCCTTTGAGGAGAAGCTCTATTTCCATTTATAAGGGAGCCACTTTATGCAAGATTAGGGGCTGGGAAATGGTCCTTCCTGCCTCAAGAATTTCAAAGACTTCCCTGGAGGGTGTCCAAAGACAGACAAGAAAGGGGCCAGTGCCCTGAAGAAAGTCAGGGAGCCCAGGGGAGTGTGAACCCTGAATATCTGAGACACCTCTCAGCTAATTTAGAAAGTTTATGTTGCCAAGGCTGAGTACATGGGCCGGTGACACAGCCTCAGTGGTCAGAGCACAGCTTGGTTTTATACATTTTAGGGAGACAGGAGACATAAATCAACATATGTAAGATGAACACTGGTTCGGCCTGGAAAGGCCGGACAACTCAAAGCAAAGGCAGAACAACAAATTGGGGAGAGGCTTCCAGTTCATAGTTAGATAAGAGACAAATGGTTGCATTCTTTTGAGTTTCTGATTAGCCTCTCCAAAGGAAGCAGTCAGATATGTATTTATCTCAGTGAGCAGAGGGATGCCTGAATAGAATGAGAGGTAGGTTTGCCTAAGCAGCTTCCAGCTTGACTTTTCTCTTAGTGATTTTGAGCTTAGTGATTTTGGGGCCCCAAGATTTATTTTCCTTTCACAGGTGTCTCCAGTTCAGTTCAGACTGAACCTGAGTGGGTGTAGGGATGTGCTCCAGGCTGGAGTGCAGTGGCATGATCTTGGCTCACCACAACCTCTGGCTTCTAGGCTTAGGAGATCCTCCAACCTCAGCCTCCTGAGTAGCTGGGATTACAGGTACGCACCACCATGCCCAGCTAATTTTGTATTTTTAGTAGAGATGGAGTTTTGCCCTGTTGCCCAGGCTGGTCTGGAACTCCTGAACTCAAGTGATCCACCCACCTCGGCCTCCTAAAGTGCTGGGAATACAGGTGTCAGCCACTGTGCCCAGTCAAATTCTATGTCTTCTAAAAAATTAAGAGAAGAAATGAGTAAAATATGCTTAATAGGCCGGGCGTGGTGGCTCACACCTGTAATCCAAGCACTTTGGAGGCCAAGGTTGGCGGATCACCTGAGGTTGGGAGTTCAAGACCAGCCTGACCAACATGGTGAAACCCCATCTTTAAAAAAAAGAAAAAAATATATATGCTTAATAAATTTTTTCGTATTAAACTTATTTAGTATTTCTGATACTCTTGATTTGTTCTTGTGGATTGGACTTACTATCTGATGTGGTTCCTTTGTTTCAGTTTAACTCCATCTTTTCCCTGTCCTTTGTACCATTATTGTCATATGTGTGTGAGTGCATATATACACACACATCATCTTTAGATGTTACAAGTCCAATGCTGTAATTTTATAATTGTTGTTTTATGTAATTTCTTTTAAAACAGTTAAGAAATGAAAAGGAGCCAGGCATGGTGATGTGCATCTGTAGTCTCAGCTACTCAGGAGGCTGAGGTGAGAGGATCACTTGAGTCCAGGATTTGAGGCTGCAGTGAGCTATGGTCACACCACTGCACTCTAGCCTGGGTGAGAGAGTGAGAGCTTGTCTCTCAAAAAGAACAAAAAAAAAAAAGAAGATATTTGTGGTTTTTAAAAAATAATTACCTACATATTATTTCTTCTGGGTCTCTTTGTTTTTTTTACACATTTTTTTTTCATTTAATTTTTTTGAGATGGAGTCTTTCTCTGTTGCACAGGCTGGACTGCAGTGGTGTGACTGCAGGTAGCTGACTCCACCTCTTGGGTCCAAGTGGTTCTCGTGCCTCAGCCTCCCAAGTAGCTGGGATTAGGGGTGTGCACCACTTTGCTCAGCTATACATTTTATGTTTAATTGACAGATAATAATTGTTTTTTCATTGGATTGGAATTATCTGGTGCCATTTCTTCTCAGTCTGAATAACTTATTTTAAAATTACTTTAGTATTTCTTGTAAGAGATGTCTGCAAGAAATAAATCCCCCCAGTCTTTGTTTATCTAAGAATGTATTCATTTTGCCTTCTTTTTTTTTTTCTTTTGAATAATTTTGTTTTTGGAGACAGGGTCTTGCTCTGTTGCCCAGGCCAAAGTACAGTGGCATGATCATGTCTCATTGCAACCTCGATCTCTCGGGCCTAAGAGACCCTCCTGCCTCAGCCTTCTGAGTAGCTAGGACTAAGGTGTGCACTATCACACACGGCTATTTTTTTTTTTTTTTTTTTTTTTGTAGAGACAGAGTCTTACTTTGTTGCCCAGGCTGGTCTTGAACTCCTGGGCTCAAGCGATCCTCCCACCTCGGCCTCCCAATGTGCTGGGATTATAGGTGTGAGCCACTGTGCCTAGACCTGTCTTCAGTTTTGAAGGATAATTTTGCTTGATATAGAATTCTTGGTTGCCGGCTTCTCCCTACTACCCCCAAAATTTGCATATGTTACTGCCTTCTTTTTTTTTTTTTTTCCCAAGCTGGAGTCTGGCTCTGTTGCCCAGGCTGGAGTACAGTGGCACAATCTCAGCTCATTGCAACCTCTGCCTCCCAGGTTCAAGCAGTTCTCCTGATTCTGCCTCCCGAGTAGCTGGGATTACAGGCACATACCACCATGCTTGGCTCATTTTTGTATTGTTAGTAGAGATGGGGTTTCACCATGTTGGCCAGGCTGGTCCTGAACTCTTGGCCTCATGCTCCACCTGCCTCAGCCTCCTAAAGTGCTGGAATTACAGGCATGAGCCACGGCACCTGGCCCATGTTACTGCCTTCTAACATCCATTGTTACTAATGAGAAGTTAGCTGTTAAGATTATTGTGCTAAGGCCGGGCGTGGTGGCTCAAGCCTGTAATCCCAGCACTTTGGGAGGCCGAGGTGGGTGGATCACAAGGTCAAGAGATCAAGACCATCCTGGTCAACATGGTGAAACCCCGTCTCTACTAAAACTACAAAAAATTAGCTGGGCATGGTGGCGCGTGCCTGTAGTCCCAGCTACTCAGGAGGCTGAGGCAGGAGAATTGCCTGAACCCAGGAGGCGGAGGTTGCTGTGAGCCGAGATCGCGCCATTGCACTCCAGCCTGGGTAACAAGAGCGAAATTCCGTCTCAAAAAAAAAAAAAGATTATTGTGCTGATTGTTATATTTTTATTAGAGACAGGGTTTCACCACTTGGCCAGGCTGGTTTTGAACTCCTGACCTCAAGTGATCCACCCACCTCAGCTTCCCAAAGTGTAGGGATTACAGGCGTGAGCCACCGTGCCCAGCCAACAATTTCTATTGACTATTTCTCCCTGTAAATGGATTGCATTTTTCGATTTCTTTGCCCTTTTGTAACTTTTTTGGGAAACCAAAAATTTTGGACAATATATGCTAGCAGCTCTGGATTCCCAATTCTTTCTCTTGCAGGTGAAGGTGGTTGTTGTTTTGTTTGTACAGTGACTTGCCTGTACTAATTCTGTGGAGTCCCTTTCCCTTGCAGTATGAGGCTTCAGATATTTCTGCTCAAGTTCCTTTTTAAATTCTTGTTTTTATATTTAAACCTGAATTCTTAGGGGTTTCCCTTGGATCAGCAGAGCTTAATGGTCAGCCAGTGAACTGTGAGAGGTTGTGCTTAAATGCCTTAAGCCAATAAGGTTTCTACCCTTGCTGTTGGAGCTGTGTGTGGTTTGGAAGGTGCTATCAAAGTTCAGGGAGTTTACAAGTGAGCCATGGCTTTCTCTTTATTTCTGAGACCTCATATTTAGTTGCAGGGATGAGTAGCTTCCTATAGCCTTCTCAGGTCTCTTCCAAGCTGTCATAGCCCTGTGCATGCACACAGCCTTCAAAACTACCAAAGTTCCATGGTATTTTACCAAGGCATTCTTTGGCTGTCTTGTTCCTTTGATTTCCCTTTTAAATTTCTGGCTAGGCTCCCGCCTGTAATCCCAGCACTTTGGGAGGCTGAGGTGGGTGGATCACCAGAGCTCAGGAGTTTGAGACCATCCTGGCCAACATGGTGACACCCTGTCTCTACTAAAAATACAAAAATTAGCTGGGCATGGTGGCAGGTGCCTGTAGTCCCAGCTACTCAGGAGGCTGAGGCAGGAGAATTGCTTGAAACTGGGAGTTGGAGGTTGCAGTGAATTAAGGTCGCGCCACTGCACTCCAGCCTGGCAACAGAGTGAGACTCTGTCTAAAAAAAAAAAATTCTGGCCAGTCTGCTGTTTTGCTGCTTCTCCCAACCATCATTACGACTTGCGCTAGCTGTTAGGCTTTGCCAATGAATTCTTTTGTGAAAAAGGGCTGCCACATCTTTACATTTATTTAAGAATTTCTTTTTTTTTTTTTTTTTTGAGATGGAGTTTCGCTCTTGTTTCCCAGGCTGGAGTGCAATGGTGCGATCTCGGCTCACCGCAACCTCCGCCTCCTGGGTTCAGGCAATTCTCCTGCCTCAGCCTCCTGAGTAGCTGGGATTACAGGCACGTGCCACCATGCCCAGCTAATTTTTTGTATTTTTTTAGTAGAGACGGGGTTTCACCATGTTGACCAGGATGGTCTAGATCTCTTGACCTCGTGATCCACCCGCCTCGGCCTCCCAAAGTGCTGGGATTACAGGCTTGAGCCACCGCGCCCGGCCAGAATTTCTTTTATCAATATCAAGTATCTAATGGATACTTATTTTATAATCCAATTCCATTACTATTTATTTTGTTGTTCACATTGTTTCCCCTTTAACCACTGGAATTCTTTCCAGTTGGATTATGTGTCCCTCTGACATGGTTCTCACCTTTTTATTGAGCACCTAAATACTTTCTGACATCACAAGATGCCAGTCCTGGAACCAACCATTTCTCCAAGGAGCCAGAATGTTGTTTTGTTTTCAGCTTAAATTTTTTGTGTAGAGATAGTGTCTCATTATGTTGCCCAGGTTGGTCTTGAAATCCTGGCCTCAAGTGATCCTCCTGCGTCAGCCTCCCAAAGTGCTAGTATCACAGGTGTGAGCCACCATACCTGGCCTGTCAGATTCTTCTTTCAGTTTTTTAACTTTTTATTATGGAAAACTTAAAATTTATAAAATTAGAAAGAATAGCAAAGTATTTCCATCACTCAGCTTCAACAATCATCCCTCCCTTAGAGAATTCTAGTAATCCGAACAGAAATGTGGATCAGCAAGGCCTGTTTAGATGACTAAGGCAGTGAAAGATCATCTCCATCAATTGTGTGGGACAAGTTTTCAACAACAACACATACAGCAGAGAAGAGCAACAGCTTCTTTTCCATTCTTAGGACTGAAGGGGACTCCGAGTGTACCCTTTGGCTGTAGGGTGCTATGGGAAGTAGAAAAGTTCCTTTTTAAAGTTTCCTTTCGGCCGGGCGCAGTGGCTCAAGCCTGTAATCCCAGCACTTTGGGAGGCCGAGGCGGGTAGATCACGAGGTCAAGAGATCGAGACCATCCTGGTCAACATGGTGAAACCCCATCTCTACTAAAAATACAAAAAATTAGCTGGGCATGATGGTGCGTGCCTGTAATCCCAGCTACTCAGGAGGCTGAGGCAGGAGAATTGCCTGAACCCAGGAGGCGGAGGTTGCGGTGAGCCGAGATCGCGCCATTGCACTCCAGCCTGGGTAACATGAGTGAAACTCCGTCTCAAAAATTAAAAAAATAAAAAATAAAAATAAAGTTTCCTTTCTTGTTAAAGAATAAGTGTGCTAATAACTTTGTTAAGCCCTATCCTGTGTAGCTGTTAAACATGCCATACTTACAGGCACGTAGTACATTCTATGTCCTTGTACTTTAACCAAGATATCTGTGCTGGATGTGCTCACAGGCATGTCTCAGCTCTCCATTGCTTTTACC
The DNA here is from genome assembly GCF_009761245.1 of Sapajus apella. NCBI lineage: Eukaryota > Metazoa > Chordata > Mammalia > Primates > Cebidae > Sapajus > Sapajus apella. The sequence goes on from NW_022437156.1 coordinate 715,169, forward strand.
TGTTTAGAAAAGTTTTAAGTTGTTAGCCAATTGGATTTTAGTTTAGATTGTGAGGTCTGGCTCCAGCCAACGGAGATCAGACACAGCAGTAAGAACGATCCCAAATGCAAAGGATAAATGTGTCTGTTTTCCTTTGCTCATTGTACTCTTGTGCCAAGATGGCTAGTGAGAGTACCCTTCCTGCAGTCCGGGAAGTAGAAATTGCATTGCAGAAAAATCCTTTGTCTCAGTGCTAATTTCTCTTTGCGGCACCAAGCATCTGTTTCCAACAGGTGCTTGGACATTTCACAGGAAGCCTCAAGGGCATTAGAATGAATCACTGGAAAAATAAACGTGAATATATTTGTATCTTGGGTTTTTAGTGGAAGCTCACATTAGTTACAGTCATGACAAAATTTATTCTCTGTACACCCAAAGATCTTTTTTTTGTCACAAGAGAAGATTTTCAAGGGGAATTGAAAAACAAGAAACCATGTTTAGGACAGGCACAGTGACTCACGCCTGTAAGCTCAGCACTTTGGGAGGCCAAGGCACGCAGATCACTTGAGCTCAGGAGTTTGAGACCAGTCTGGCCAACATGGTGAAACCCCATTTCTCCCAAAAAAAAAAAAAAAAAAAAAATTAGCAGAGCATGGTGGTGTGTACCTGTAGTCCCAGCTGCTGAGAAAGCTGAGATCGGAGAATTGCTTGAACATGGGAGGTGGAGGTTGCAGTGAGCTGAGTTGTGCCACTGCACTCCAGCCTGGCTGAAAGAGACCCTGTCTAAAAAACAAACGAACAAACAAACCCAAACACCACGTTTAGTTTGAGCAACAGTACTTCATGGTACATTATCATAATCAGCTCCCAAGAAAGACTTAGTGCCAGGCCTTGCAGAGGCCTGGAGCATTAATAAGGGAACCAAGGCTGGGGAGGGTTGGGGAAGGCCCAGGCTGACCTTTCTTTCCTCACCTTCTTTCTCAGATGCTGCTGGGGAGTCTCAAATGGGGGTTTCTGCTCTCCTTGTCTGTTTCTCCCTTCTCCCTCCCTGTGACTGAAACTTCCTCCTGCAAGGATGTTCTTCTGAGCACACGGCTGTGAAAATTTCATCAGGGTCCAGGAGGAGTTAAACTGTCCAATCAGGTGGGCATATTACATCTCCGAGGCCCCCAGCAGCGTTTCCCCTCATCTCGGTAGACCTCCCAACAAACCACCCCAGGAATGATCCCATCATGTTTCCTCACAGAGCTTGACCCTGGAAGAAGGTGTGTGATTCCACCAAACCCCCCAGGAATGATCCCATCATGTTTCCTCACAGAGCTTGCTCCTAGAAGAAGGTGTTTGATTTTCAAGGATCTTGGCTTTCAGCGTCTTTTTTTTGAAAAAAATTATTATTGAGACTTCAAGTATGGCACAAGTAAATAGTACAATGAATCATCGTATATGTATCACTTGTGAATTGCCTTCAATAATCATCAACTCATAGCTAATCTTGCATCATTTATACCCTCATCTAGTTCCTACCCTCAATATATGCTCGTTATTTTCAAGAACATATCAGACATACTTTATCAGTAAATGTTTTTAAATGTGGCTTTGAGATAACTTCATGAACTTCATAATTACAATGAATGATCATTTCTAAAAATGGATGTGTTTATGTTATGATCCAAAGAGATGCACTTATTAATTTTTGTTTTTATGTCTCTTAAGTATCTTTAAATTCATTGGTTCTCTCTTTTTTCTTTTAGCCTTAACTTCTGCCACAGTTTACCACAACTTCCTGTTTCCTACCCTTTGTGGTTACAGAAACATTTCTTAGTTGAGATACAGACATTTTCTCGACTCTAGTCTTCTTCCTCTGTCTAGTCCATTTGGTGCCTTTATCAACTCTATGCATAGTGAGGTTTCAAGTCTCTATAAAGATCATTGGTACCCGAGGGGGTCTGCAGCCTACTGTCCTATTTACTCAGTCTGTTGTTATTCTACTGTAGTTGTGATATCAGGAGCAGCACTGTCTGGAAATGATGCTGGGAGCTCATTCTGGGTTGCCTGAAAAATGAACTAATTAGAACCTGGGACTCCTTCTTCTTCTAGTGAGTGGGGTTTCCAAAAGTTAGAATCCAGTGGAACCAGTGGTGTTTTTCTCACTCTTGGCAGAGGGGCGTGCAACTAGCCATGGGCCCCCAGGTCTACAGTTCCTGGGTAGCTGGCGTTTCCAAACATCCCCTGTGTATTAGTTGTCTTTTACATCATAGCAATTACCCCAAAGCAAGTGGCTTAAAACAGCACACCTTTATTATCTCACAATATTTGCAGGTCAGCAGTTCAATACAGCATAGCTGGGTCCTCTCTTCAGGGCCTCTCAAGGCTGCAATCATAGTTGAGGTCTTCTCTGAAGACTTGACTAGGAAAGGAGGTGCTTCCAAGCTCACTAGCTTACTTACTGGTAGGAAGCAGGAAGGGTGGTAGGACTGAAGGCTTTGGTTCCTCTTGGATGTTGGATGGAGAGCACTCACAGTTCCACAGCACATGGACCTCTCTAACATGGCAGCTTGCTTCCTTGAGTCAGTAAATGAGAGAGTCAGCTAGCAAGATAAAAGCCACAAACTCTTATTGCCTAATCATGGATATGACAGACTCTCATCTTTGTCATATTCCATTGGTTAGAATTAAGTGACTAGATCCATACCAAACTCACGGTGGGAAGGATCCCACAAAAGCTTGAGTACCAGGATGGAGGACCACTGGGGACCACCTTAGAAGTCAGCTTACCACACCCTGTCAATAACTGACACTCTAATCAAGAGTGCTAGGTGCCCGCGCTGTTTGTGTGTCTCTTCATTGATAAGGCTGCTCTCATGCTTGACTTACAGTGGAGAGGAATAACACACCACCACGTACCTCCCCTCCGCCTGCATGTCCAGTAGCGTGCCCAGTTTGCTCTTCTATGGAAAAATAGAAGGAATGGAACTCATGCCTTCTCTTTGCTTACTGACACTGAATTGAAAGTTCTTTCAAAAGCCTGTTTCTTAATCCATAGCATGTGATATTCTGGCTTTTATCCTGAGCCCTGGTGAACCACAGGTGATGACCCCAAGGGACCTGCTTTGCATGACAAGCTCGCACCTGGTTTTCCTCTCGCAGCCCTCTCCCAGTCTCTCCTCTTTACCTTGTAAGTTTAGTTTCACCTCAAACACTGCCTTTTGGCAATTTTATGGCTCTTGTCTGCAGCTTGAGGGACCGATTCTTCCTGCCCTTTGCCCACCATCTGCTCCTGGGACCCTGATTGGAAGAGGTCCTGGAGAGTGGGGTGGACATTATTGATCAGGTTTTCTCCACACCCGCACACATACACACCCATGTGCACACATGCACACACACACACACACACACACGCACATGCATGCCAACACACACACATGCACTTTGTTGTGGAACCTGGTGGCTATGCTCTTATGTGTACTCACATGAATTTGTGCTTAATGGATATATCAAGCAGTCTTCATTGGTTACCCACACCAACTGTTATGCTTTGTGAACAAACTCATGCATTCTTTCCTAAATAGACTGCATATTTCCTTTGCTTTTCTAGCAGAGTGGATAAAATGTCTAACTTTGGAGTCAGGCTGTCTGGGTCCAAATCCCAGCTTAGCTTCTTAGTAATTGTGTGCCCTTGAGGAAATTCCTTAACCTTTTCTAGCCATCAGTTTGCTCACCTGTCGAGTGGGGCAATAGCTGTTCCTACTTCACGGGAAGAACGTGAGGATTAAGTGCACACAAAGCATTTCGTGTAGCGTCTGATACCCAGTGAGCGAGGAATAGATGTTTACAGGTCTCCGTCCTCACAGCAATCCTGTGAGTAGGTTCAATTTCTCTCCCATTTTAAGGTGAGAAAAGTGAGACTAATTTGGCTAGAGCAAGGGAGGAACTGAATATAAAAAGCACTTCAAGTTTCAAAGATTCAGTATAAAAAAGTAAAAAATCTAACATATTTTTAAATATTGAATAAATGTGGCAATGGTAATATATTAGCTATACTGGGTTAAATAAAATATATTATTAAATTATTTTCCCTTTTAATTTATTAATGTGACTACAGGAAACATTTAAATTACACACGTGACTTACATTCTGTTTTTATTGGACAGCTGATTTAGATAACGAAAACAAATCCACTCACATCCTGTCTTCAGAGTATGAAATAACCAGCCCAGAGAGTGCTGGTAAACCCCTTCCTTGCACTAAGCACTTTGTAACAGCGAGCTGCAGGTGGTAGGTAGCCTTGTCAGTACTGAGCCTAACTATCAACAGCAGTACCAACACCACCAATATGCAGCATAACTACCAAAGTGGACACAATTTCTCTTTTTCATTCAAACTCAATTACTTATCTCTGTTCATTTAACTGAAGGGAATCAGGAAAAGATAGACTACTACCTTTGTCCCCCAATTCCACAAGAACTATGCATTAGGAGCAGGAATCCTACCTACTGGCTGGGCACAGTGGCTCATGCCTGTAACCTCAGCACTTTGGGAGGCTGAGATAGACAGATTGCTAAAAGCCGGGAGTTCGAGACCAGCCTGGGCAACATAGTGAGACCTCATTTCTATAAAAAAATTAAAAATTAGCTGGGTGTGGTGGCACTTGCCTGTAGTCCCAGTACTGGGGGCTGAGGTGTGAGAATCACCTGAGTCTGGGGTTCTAGGCTGCAGTGAGCCATGATCATGTCAGTGTACTCCAGCCTGGGTGACAGAGTGAGACCCTGTCTCTTAAAAAAAAAAAAAAGAAAATTAGCTGGGCATGGTGGTGCCCAGCTACTCAGGAGGCTGAGGCAGGAGAATTGCCTGAACCCAGGAGGCGGAGGTTGCGGTGAGCCGAGATCGCGCCATTGCACTCCAGCCTGGGTAACACGAGTGAAACTCTGTCTCAAAAAAAGAAAAAAAAAAAAAAAAGGCCCAGTGTGGTGGCTCACACCTGTAATCCCAGCACTTTGGGAGGCCAAGACGGGTGGATCACTTGAGGTCAGGAGTTCAAGACCAGCCTGGCCAACATGGTGAAACTCTACTAAAAATACAAAAATTAGCCGGGCACGGTGGCAGTTGCCTGTAATCCTAGCTACTCAGGAGGCTGAGGTATTGCTTGAACTTGGGGGTGAAGGTTGCATTGAGCGAAGATTCCACAATTGCATTCCAGCCTAGATGACAAGGTAAGACCCTGTCTCCAAAAAAAAAAAAGAATCCTACCTCCTGAGGCCCTCTATTACTGTAATTTCTGAAAGTGCCCCACCTGACCCTTGCGCCCAATCAACTCAATACTTAATGTTACAAGTCACAGCACAGTAGTGAATGCTCATGCAGCCCTTTACGGCATGTCTCACACACTGGCATCCAGCCAGTGTGCACTAGCACAGCCATACTGACTGTGACAGAAAATAGAGTGGTAAGTGTGATAGGTGGTAAAATTAAGAAGCACTATAAATTCTAATGCCTCATTAACTGTTTGTCTTCAACTCTCACAGTGAGCACCAGTGGATGGCCTCAGGCACTGCAACATCTGAGAAACATTCATGGCACCACCTGCCAGTGCAGCCATGTCACCAGTATACATTCATTGTTTTGTGCTTTAGGAAAATCATCAGTTAATTATTATCCTAACACTGCTGTAACTTCTAAATAGTATATTTGTTTGGCTTTTCCTTGTTTCTATTTTTTTTTTCTTTTTTTGAGACGGAATTTCACTCTTGTTATCCAGGTTTTATTGCAATGGCGCAATCTCGGCTCACCGCAACCTCCGCATCCTGGGTTCAGGCAATTCTCCTGCCTCAGCCTCCTGAGTAGCTGGGATTACAGGCATGCGCCACCATGCCCAGCTGATTTTTTGTATTTTTAGTAGAGACGGGGTTTCACCATGTTGACCAGGATGGTCTTGATCTCTTGACCTCGTGATCCACCTGCCTCGGCCTCCCAAAGTACTGGGATTACAGGTGTGAGCCACCGCGCCCGGCCCCTTGTTTCTATTGTTAATGTGTTGTTATTCATCTGGAAATAATAATTGTGCAGTGTTTTGATATCTATAAATTCAAGAACTTAGAATAGTAAACAGTAAGAGTGAAGTGACAAAGCTTAAATACATTTTGTTTATGTATTTATCTATCTATCTATCCATTTATTTATTTATTTTTTGAGATGGAGTCTTACTTTGTTGCCTAGGCTAGAGTGCAGTGGTTCAATCTCGGCTCCCTGCAACTTCTGCCTCCTGGGTTCAAGCGATCCTCCTGCCTCAGCCTCCTGAGTAGCTGGGACTACAGGCATGTGCCACCATGCCCGGCTAATTTTTGTATTTTTATTTGTTTATTTATTTTTGAGATAGAGTTTTTTTTTTTTTTTTTTTAAGACAGCGTTTCGGTCCTGTTGTCCAGGCTGGAGTGCAGTGGCACGATCTCAGCTCACTGCAACCTCTGCCTCCCGGGTTCAAGCGATTCTCCTGCTTCAGCCTCCCAAGTAGCTGGGACTACAGGGATGCACCACCATGCCCAGCTAATTGTTTGTATTTTAGTAGAGATGGGGTTTCACCATGTTGGTCAGGCTGGTCTCAAACTCCTGTCCACCTGCCTCGGCCTCTCAAAGTGCTGGGATTACAGGTGTGAGCCACCGTGCGCAGCCAATTTTTGTGTTTTTAGTAGAAACCGGGTTTTGTCATGTTGACCAGGCTGGTCTTAAACTCCTGACCTCAGGTGATCCATCTGCGTTGGCCTCCCAAAGTGCTGGGATTACAGACATGAACCTCCGTGCCCAGTCCATTTTATTTATTTTTTAAAATGTGGGAGAGCCGGGCTTGGTGGCTCACACCTGTGATCCCAGAACTTTGGGAGGCCGAGGCGGGTGGATCACCTGAGGCCGGGAGTTCAAGCTCAGCCTGACCAACATGACAAAACCCTGTGTCTACTAATAACACAAAATTAGCTGGGCGTGGTGGCGCATACCTGTAATCCCAGCTGCTCCGGAGGCTGAGGCAGTAGAATTGCTTGAACCTGGGAGGTGGAGTTTGCAGTGAGCCGAGATCACGCCATTACACTCCAGCCTTGGCAACAAGAGTGAAACTCCGTCTCAAAACAAGCAAAATATTAATAGTATTTTTTTTTTTGGAGATAGGGTTTCACCTTGTTGCCTTCATCATAGTGCAGTGGGTCCATCACAGCTCATTGCAGCCTCAACCTCCTGGGCTCATGAGAGCCTCTCACCTCAGCCTTTCAAGTAGCTGGGACTACAGGTGCATTCCACCTGCCCAACTAATTATTATTATTATTATTATTTTGGTAGAGACAAGGTTTCACCATGTTGCTCAGGCTGGTTCCAAACTCCTGGACTCAAGTGATCTGCCCATCACAGCCTCCCAAAATGCTGGGTTTACAGGCATGAGCCACCGCATCAGGCCTCTATACATTTTAAACATTGCTTTTAGATAGTACAAACATGAGTCTTCTGAATCAGAGCAAGATCATGAAACCAATGATGTTAATGCTGAATCACAGCCTGGAACAACTGATATATAAAAATTATAACAGGTGGGAATGCTTCCGGTATTGCATAAGATTCAGTTCAAAGGAAACAATAATTCACATTTATAAAATTTAATTAGAAACCGGATAATTTTGACAAAACTCACAGGGAACTGATTATTGCTTGCAATGTAAATATTGAATGAAAATCATATACAAAGCACACATCTTATGAATGTGTGGAAAGCTGAATGTTCTAAGCATATTGTCAGTGCTCAGAATTCAATAAAAAACTAGTAATAAGAATTTGAAGAATATTATGAATGAGCTTCACATAATGAAATCTTTGAAATAATAAATCCCCTGAAATATTCTTTGTCATAAAAGGAACAAAACATTGAAAAAGTGCCATTAGAATGCTGATACTATGTATCGTGTAATTAGAGTAGTCTTTAAAAAGGTTGTAAAGGGCCGGGCGCGGTGGCTCAAGCCTGTAATCTCAGCACTTTGGGAGGCCGAGGCGGGTGGATCACGAGGTCAAGAGATCGAGACCATCCTGGTCAACATGGTGAAACCCCGTCTCTACTAAAAATACAAAAAATTAGCTGGGCATGGTGGCGCGTGCCTGTAATCCCAGCTACTAAGGAGGCTGAGGCAGGAGAATTGCCTGAACCCAGGAGGCGGAGGTTGCGGTGAGCCGAGATCGCGCCATTGCACTCCAGCCTGGGTAACAAGAGCGAAACTCCGTCTCAATAAATAATAAAAAAAAAAAGGTTGTAAATAATGCATATCATTGCATTCTACGTAATGGTTCTGAGAGGGGAGATGCCCTCGCCTCCTTCTGTTTCCTGATCTCCACCTCCTCCCTCCCTTCCCCTTCAAATGGGAAGGAGGGTGAAGAAGGAAAACAAAAAACACTAAAGAGCTGGGAAGATGACTCCCTTTTCAGTTCCCAGCATCGCTGCTATCTGAAAGTCTTGAAAAAGTTACAAGTGAATGTTATCCCTACCAGCTGGAGGCCGGGACTGGGTCACACCCCAACGTCTGCACAGCCCAGGCTCCCTCCTGGAAACACCTCTGCCAACAAATAGCTTACTGCCTTTGTTTTGTGTCTGTAAGCCCCTCCCCTGCCAGTCCCCACTCATGCTGCATATGAATTAGCAAATCAATGAAGACAAAAGATTGTAAGGTCGGATGTCAGCAAATGGACAATGACAGAGTTCCACCTCAGTTTCCTCTTTAGCTTTGTAAGGCTGTAAAAGGGAGAGAAGCTGCTCCTGGGGAGCTCCGTGAATGAGGCTGTTGTGCCTACAGCTCCTGGCGGAATAAAAAGCTACTTCCTTCCTCAGATCTGTGTTTGAGAGGTTTGTGTCTCGCCTTTCCCGTTTCAGTTATAATGGTTGCAAAACGTATATCTACCATGACGAGACAATTTTTTAGTAAATTTATAAATCTAGGCAGTCAATCATTACCAAGAAAGCCTCCAGTATGTCACAAAAATGTGTTTTTATCAGTGACTTCAATATTAAATTGCAGAGTTATAAAACTGATGATTTTTGTGGCTGGGTGCGGTGGCTCATGCCTGTGATCCCAGCACTTTGGGAGGCCGAGGTGGGTGGATCGCGAGGTCAAGAGATCGAGACCATCCTGACCAACGCGGTGAAACCCCGTCTCTACTAAAAATACAAAAAAACTAGCCAGGCGTGGTGGCACGCGCCTGTGGCCCCAGCTAGTCGGGAGGCTGAGGTGGAAGAATTACTTGAACCCAGGAGGTGGAGGTTGCAGTGAGCTGAGATTCTGCCACTGCACTCCAGCCCAGTGACAGAGCAAGACTCCGTCTCAAAAAAAAAAAAAAACCCGGTGATTTTTGTTCATCTGAGGAACTCAAATGATTTATCAATCTTACTCGTCAATTCTCAAGAAAAATGGTTTTGGGCTGGGCGCGGTGGCTCAAGCCTGTAATCCCAGCACTGTGGGAGGCCGAGGTGGGTGGATCACGAGGTCAAGAGATCGAGACCATCCTGGTCAACGTGGTGAAACCCCGTCTCTACTAAAAATACAAAAAATTAGCTGGGCATGGTGGCGTGTGCCTGTAATCCCAGCGACTCAGGAGGCTGAGGCAGGAGAATTGCCTGAACCCGGGAGGCGGAGGTTGCGGTGAGCCGAGATCGCGCCATTGCACTCCAGCCTGGGTAACAAGAGCGAAACTCCGTCTCAAAAAAAAAAAAATAATAATGGTTTTGATGTGAAATGGTTACACTATGCTACAGATGGTTCTAGTGTATGTCACAGAGAAAGTTCAGGGCGCCAGTTAAAGTTTCAGAAAAGTCTCTGTATATTTTAAATTGGTACTATATATGTTGTACTGGACCGAGCATAGAAATTTAGCACCAAGACAAAAGTATGCCAGGCTGCAGGGTCATTTGTTATGCCGGCGACCACAGAGGACTCACGTCTCTCCAACCTGTGGCATCAAAAGGAGGGTGCAGAGACTTTTTATACCCAAAAAACCACCTTGGGAGTGGGGATGAGGAGTGGGGACGGGGATGAAAAGGTTTCAGACATTCCAAGGGCCAGGGGATTCTGTAATTCACCTCCTGGGCGGAGAGGAGGGTGGGGGTCTCCTGACATTCCAAGGGCCAGGGGACTTTTGTCATTCTGTTTGTTGCTTCAGTGGTTTAGAGAAGTCAAGATAAGCATTTGTTTACACACAGATCTTAGTTATCCTGGGCTGCTTATTTTAGTTATTACCAGTAAGCAAAGGCTAGCAATTCTGGCACAATATCACATTCCCCCCTGTTCTTTTAACATGTATTAAATCTTTAATAGGTTTCCTCTTTTTGACACAAGGGCCCATATTTGGATCTCAGAATCATCAGTTTGACGGAGTCTATTCCTTCCTGGATAAATTTGAGGAGCATGTTTAAAAGGCATGGTCCAAATGTTAACCCTAGGACCATTAGCACCAAGGGTCCTGCTAATCCAGTGAGCAGGAATGTTAGCCAGGGGTTTGAGGGAGGGTCTCGGGTGAAAGAAATGAAAGAGTCTCTGTTTGCAGTATATCCTGTTATAGTGGAGACAGTTTCACAACCCCAATGGGGGCAAAAGAATTCATTTAAGTCTCCACAGTTCCATCTTTTTGGTGGGGTGGATCCTGGGCACAGATATAACCCCATGGTCTGGAGTTGTCGCTCTGCCCCTAAACTGCCACACCCAGCTATACCTCCACTTGTCCTGAAATTTAAGTGGGGGCCCAGCAGGGCATAGAGGTCCAGGGAGAAGGTAATGGGGGTCTCCGGAGTGTACTCCAGGGTTAGGTTGACTAGGGTGGATCCCTTTCCGGTTAAGGAACTAACATATGCTCCAGTGGAACCCTCGGTGATGACCCATTGATAGTAGGTGTGTGCCAAGGAGGGTCCCTTTCGGAGGGTGGTTGCAGGAATCAGGGAGATTAGGATGATGACCAAGAATGGCGAAATAGTCTTAGCTTTAGGGGGTCCGTTGAGGATGGAACTGCTTCTCATCCTGCATCGGGGTGGGAAGCAGTCTTGACGTGTGAGTGGTGAATCCAGGCAATCAATCAGTCTGTCCACCTTGATTGCCTTGGGGGTGACCAGGATTACAGTGTAGGGTCCTTTCCAGCGAGGAGTTAGGCCGGAGGTAGTGACTCTCTTCACCAGGACTTCGTCCCCTGGCTGGAAGGGCTGTACTGGCTGGTCAGTGAAACCCACTGGGGTAGGTTGAGTCTCCCTGATGAGCGAGTGCACCTGGGACTGAACAGACTGGGATGCCTGCAAGGACTTAAGGAGTGTATGGTTATGGACTCCAGCATGTATGGCGACCGCAAGTCTGGGGAGGAAAGGAGGGGGCCTTCCAAACATAATTTCAAAAGGAGTAAAGCTTTTTTATAGGGAGTACATGGGGTACGGAGGAGAACAAAAGGAAGCAGGCTGACCCAGTTTTCACCGGTCTCTAGAATGAATTTTGTTAAAGTTTTCTTTATGGTCTGGTTCATCTTTTCAACCTGCCCTGAACTCTGGGGGCGATAGGCACAGTGTAGTTTCCAGGAAACCTGTGCTGTAAATGCAGGGCCATTATCTGATCCCAGTGTCAGGGGCAAGCCAAACTGAGGAACCAGGTCCTGTAACAATTTTTTCGCTACTACCAGTGCGGTTTCTGACCTAGCAGGAAAAGCCTCGACCCATCCAGAGAAAGTGTCTACAAACACAAGGAGGTACTTACAGCCGCACTCCGGGGGCTTTATTTCAGTAAAATCTAACCCCCAGTGTTCCCCTGGGCTAATACCTTTAAGTCTTATCCCTGCCTGACTAGGCCTACTGCCTCCTGGATTTACCCTGGCACATACATTACAACAAGTAGTAGTTTTTCTAACAATCTTATATAAGTGTGGAATGTAGTATCTAACCCTCAGCAGCTCAGTTAATTTTGTTTGCCCTAAGTGAGTGGCCTGGTGTGTGTCCTTAACTAGAGCCCGTCTTAGAGCCTCGGGGAGCACAATCCTTGTGTCCGGTAGAGTCCACCATCATGTGGAATCTTGCTGTCCCCCCTATTCTTTAGCAAAGTTTTCTTCCTCAGGTGAGTACGTAGGGGTAGGAGGCAGGGTTGGGGCCAGCAGAGTCACAAGAAGAGTCAGAGGTTTTACTGGCCCCACGGCTGCCGATCTGGCCTGTAGGTCACCTGCCCTATTTCCCCTCGCCTCTGGTGAATCTCCCTTCTGGTGTCCTCTGCAGTGCATCAATGCCACTGCCTTAGGCTTCCATATAGCTTCTAGTAGAGCTCGGATTTCCTCTTTGTTTTTGATGATTTTTTCCTCTGAGGTAAGCAACCCTCTTTCTTTATAAATGGCACCATGCACATGGGCCGTAGCAAAGGCATACCAGCTATCCATGTAGATGTTAACAATTTTTCCCTCCGCCCAGTCCAAGGCCTTTATTAAAGCTATAAGTTCAGCCTTTTGGGCTGAGGTTCTGTGTGGAAGGGCCTGGGCCCAGATAACCCGCTCTAGAGTGACCACAGCTGCCCCGGCGTACCTGACTCCGTCAACCATGAAACTGCTGCCATCTGTATACAGTACCTCCTTTGGGTTCCGCAGGGGAACGTCGGTGAGATCTGGTCGCGCAGCGTGGAGGACATCTATGGTCTGTTGGCAGTCACGTATGGGTTCCTCTGGCTCGCTGTCAGGTAGCAGTGTGGCGGGGTTTAAAACTGTGGTTTTTGAAAATTTTATGTGGGGCTGGTCCAAAAGTGAGGCCTGGTATTGGATTATGCGGGCATTAGACATCCATTTTCCCGGAGCTCCACGGAATAGCAACTCCACCGCGTGGGGTGCCACTAAGTTCAACTCCTGCCCCAAGGTCAGTTTGTTCGCCTCCCTGACTAACAGGGCTGTAGCTGCCACCGACCTCAGACAAGCTGGCCACGCAGAGGCTACGGGATCAAGTTTTTTTGAAAGGTAGGCAACTGGCCGGGACCAGGGTCCCAATGTCTGGGTGAGCACCCCCTTAGCGACTCCCTATTTCTCATGCACAAACAACTGGAAAGGTTTAGAGATGTCTGGCAAGGCCAAGGCTGGGGCTACAGTCAGGGCAGTCTTGAGCTTGTCAAAAGCCTGTTGCTCCACCTCTGTCCATGTCAAGGGCTGATTTCCTCCAGCGCAGGCATACAGGGGCTTGGCTATCTCAGCAAATCCCAAAATCCATAGCCTGCAGTACCCTACTGCCCCAAGGAATTCTCAAACTTGGCATTTTGTGGTGGGGTTGGGTATTTGCAGCACTGCTTGGACTCGGCTGGGTGCCAGTGCCCGGTTGCCTTTCTTTATAACATAGCCCAGGTAAGTCACTTTTGGCTGGCAGAGTTGGGCCTTTTTAGCTGAGACCCGGTACCCCAAGGTCTGCAGGGTTTTTTCAATAATGACTGGGTGGTCTCTTTACAGGCCTCCTGGATTTTTGTAGCCAAGAGTAAGTCATCTATGTATTGGAGTAGGGTACACTCTGGGAACTCAGCTCGGAAGGCAGCAAGGTCTTGGCTAAGTGCCTCAACAAACAGAGTGGGGGAGTTTTTGAACCCCTGAGGCAGTTTTGTCCAAGTGAGTTGCCCCGAGACTCTAGTATCAGGGTCGGTCCATTCAAAAGCAAATATAGGCTGGCTAACAGGGGCTAGTGGGATGCAAAAGAATGCTTCCTTAAGATCCAAGACAGTGTAATGGTGGTGGGTCCAAGAGACTCAGGAGGGTGTACGGATTTGGAACTGTAGTGTGATATTGTGCCAGAATTGCAAGCCTTTGCTTTAGTTATTTAGTAATAACTAAAATAAGCAGCCCAGGATAACTAAGATCTGTGTGTAAACAAATGCTTATCTTGACTTCTCTAAACCACTGAAGCAACAAACAGAATGACAAAAGTCCCCTGGCCCTTGGAATGTCAGGAGACCCCCACCCTCCTCTCCGCCCAGGAGGTGAATTACAGAATCCCCTGGCCCTTGGAATGTCTGAAACCTTTTCATCCCCGTCCCCACTCCTCATCCCCACTCCCAAGGTGGTTTTTTGGGTATAAAAAGTCTCTGCACCCTCCTTTTGATGCCACAGGTTGGAGAGACGTGAGTCCTCTGTGGTCGCCGGCATAACAAATGACCCTGCAGCCTGGCATACTTTTGTCTTGGTGCTAAATTTCTATGCTCGGTCCAGTACAACATATATAGTACCAATTTAAAATATACAGAGACTTTTCTGAAACTTTAACTGGCGCCCTGAACTTTCTCTGTGACATACACTAGAACCATCTGTAGCATAGTGTAACCATTTCACATCAAAACCATTATTATTTTTTTTTTTTTGAGACGGAGTTTCGCTCTTGTTACCCAGGCTGGAGTGCAATGGCGCGATCTCGGCTCACTGCAACCTCCGCCTCCTGGGTTCAAGCAATTCTCCTGCCTCAGTCTCCTGAGTAACTGGGATTACAGGCACGTGCCACCATGCCCGGCTAATTTTTTGTATTTTTAGTAGAGACGGGGTTTCACCATGTTGACCAGGATGGTCTCGATCTCTTGACCTCGTGATCCACCCGCCTCGGCCTCCCAAAGTGCTGGGATTATAGGCGTAAACCACCTCGCCCGGCCTCTTAAGCAGTATTTTGGATGCAAATAACGTCCCCTGGAGTGCTGTAGCCTGCCTGAAAACTGGGCGGGCCTGGCAGAGAAAGGGAAAAAAAATGCTCTTACTGTCAGTTTAAAACAGCTTGCAGCCGCTGGGCACCCCTGCGGCTTCTGGTCCCCTTCTCTCTCTCCTCTGTCTCCTTTTTCTCCTCTCTCTTTTCTCTCTCTTCTGTCTACTTTCTCTCCCCTCTCTTTTCTCTGTCTCCTCTATTTTCTTTTCCTCTTTTACTTTCTTGTCCTCTCTCCTCTCTTCTGTCCACTTTTTCTCTCAGTTCTCTGGTAAAGCCAATTTTGGAAAGCCTCAAATTTAAATTTGGCCCTCTTTAAAGCAGGTTTTAGCAGCGCCTCTGCAGCCAGGTGCTGCAAGGACCAGACAACAGGATTTTAGGGTTTATCCCTAGTCCTAGTCAGAGGAACGGGGGTAGGGGCCAAGGTAAGGCGGTGGTCTTTTTCCCCCGCAAACCACAACTGGCGAGAATAAGCACTATGGAGATTTAGCGCTGCCCGGGCATAATCCTCCCCCTTATAAATTTTTAATGGCTAGTTGCTTCGGAAAGGTCAGGAAGTGACAAAACAGGTGGACTAAGAGGTCTACCGGATGTGTGTTTTGGACCCACCACACTCGGTAGAGTGTGCAGAAGTGCTGCCAGTCAGTTTTTACTGGGGCGGTGACATCCTACCTCCCAACATCCAGGATAGTGCCAATATGCCTTTCTATGATGCACCGTTGGGCACTGCCCATAACATTGGACACTTTCCTGGCAGAATAGGCAGTTACCTATTTTCCATCCCAGCCTGAGAAAGAGCACCCGTAAACTCTGATCTAGGGTTTTGTTCCACACAAGCTCCAAAGAAACTACCTCCAAGGTGTCGAGGGCACAATGGCCTTCCCGACATGGAGTCTGACCCAGCACGGGCAAAAGTACTCTTTTCTGGGTGGAGGTGACTGGGAGAATTTACAGGCCACAATGACCAAAACAAGGAAGAGAATAAAGACAACTAGAGTTAAGATTATCTGCCACATGGCAAAGGAAGGAAGAGTGAGGCCTCAGTGATAGAAGAAGATGAGGAAGAAAGAGAAAAGAGTAATTTCTGCTGGGGTATAATCAATAAAAGTTCCCTGCATCCAGTGGTTCGTCAACCACTGTAAAATATCTCCTACCTCAAGGGAAGATGGCCTGAACCAGTGTATGTCTGCTAGCAGGAGTCTAATAAAACTGACAAATTTACAGACGAGACAGGATCACATACAAGAGTGACAGACAAAGGGTGGGTGCCCCCCAGATGGGAGACCAGTCAGATGCCTGTCCAGCCACTTTCCTGGAGGAATTTTCAGGAGCGTCTTGGCTAAGGTGTACCCGTATAATCCCCGGGCCTGGTCACTTCAGGATGGAAGTCCGAGTAGGACAGCTCTGAGGTGAATCACCGTTATGCCCTACGACGCCCCAGTGGAACCGCGGGTGAAGGCCCACACAAGCCCTGTAGCCTTTCAGCTGTGGGACCACATATATACACACTCACTCTCTCACTCACACAGAGGTTACGGAAAACAACCGAACGCTGCCACCCACTATGCCAGCTACCAGAAGGCGAACGCGGGTACCCACTGCA
Source organism: Sapajus apella (assembly GCF_009761245.1). Lineage (NCBI taxonomy): Eukaryota > Metazoa > Chordata > Mammalia > Primates > Cebidae > Sapajus > Sapajus apella. Next base: position 731,431 of record NW_022437156.1, read on the forward strand.
CCAGCTACCAGAGGGCTTCCACCCACTATGACAGCCACCAGAAGGTGAACGCGGGTACCCACTGCACCAGCTACCAGAAGCCTCAAGCGACGTCTCGGTGAGGCTTGCCAGGTCAGAGTTGCAATGACTCATCAGTCCCCCGACTCAGGCACTTCCTTTGAACTAGTTCCCAGACCAGACTTACCTCCGGAGGTTTTTAGGACCCTGAAGAATTTCGGGTGAATGTCCGCCGAGATGTCACTTATCCTCCATGGTGGCACTCCTGGGCCCTGGGAAAGAACAGGGAGCACCTCCCCAGAGGCCCCCGAGGTGGGAGCAGCTGCCCGGACGAGACTCTGAGATGGCTTTTGTCTGGTGATAACAAAAAGAGAATATCTCACTGGGGACCTCCAAATGTTGTACTGGACGGAGTGTAGAAAGTTAGCACCAAGACAAAAGTATGCCAGGCTGCAGGGTCATTTATTATGCCGGCGACCACAGAGGACTCACGTCTCTCCAACCTGTGGCATCGAAAGGAGGGTGCCAAGACTTTTCATACCCGAAAAACCACCTTGGGAGTAGGGGTGAGGAGCGGGAATGGGGATGAAAAGGTTTCAGACATTCCAAGGGCCAGAGGATTCTGTAATTCACCTCCTGGGCGGAGAGGAGGGTGGGAGTCTCTGCACATTCCAAGGGCCAGCAGTTATTGTGAGGAGAATGGGGCAGCCATTGCAACTTATTTAAAAAACAGTTTTGGCCGGGCGCGGTGGCTCACGCCTGTAATCCCAGCACTTTGGGAGGCCGAGGTGGGTGGATCATGAGGTCAACAGATCGAGACCATCTTGGTCAACACGGTGAAACCCCGTCTCTACTAAAACTACAAAAAAAAAAATTAGCTGGGCATGGTGGCACGTGTCTGTAATCCCAGCTACTCAGGAGTCTGAGGCAGGAGAATTGCCTGAACCCAGGAGGCGGAGGTTGCATTGAGCCGAGATTGCGCCATTGCACTCCAGCCTGGGTAACAAGAGCGAAACTCCGTCTCAAAAAAAAAAAACAAAAACAAAACAAAACAAAACAAAAAAACAAAAAACAGTTTTGCATTTTGTAAAGATGGCATTGCTCAGGTTCTGGCTTTAGGCCAGCACAATATCACATATAAGTTACTGTATTCAGTGATGTCAGGAAATGTTTAAATGAAAAATTACTTTAAATATTGGCTTCACTAAACTCTGTATTCACAACTACAGATTAAATAAACATTTGGGAAAATTAAAAATATTCTTAAAGATACTGGAATTGAAGTCATGAAACTAGAAAGAATATTTGGGCACTCTGTAATAGTGGGGAGCCAAGAGCATTTGGAAATTGTACCAAACCTTTTATATTCACTGTAATAGAAGTTGTGAAATGGGAGTACTAAGTATTTGAGACACAAAATTTTTTTTCCAGAAATTTGACTTTAATTATTTATATTTTAACAGAGATGTCAATCCTTTCCAGAGGGAAATATTAATGACTGCAGAAGCTGGATTAATTGAAGAAAAATCAGAATCAGTTAATCTATCAAATTAAAGCAAAGGGGTAAAGTAGACAATATTGTTTAAAAATACAGGGCCGGGCGCCGTGGCTCACACCTGTAATCCCAGCACTTTGGGAGACCGAGGCGGGTGGATCACGAGGTCAATAGATCGAGACCATCCTGGTCAACATGGTGAAACCCCATCTCTACTAAGAATACAAAAAAATTAGCTGGGTATTGTGGCCCGTGCCTGTAATCCCAGCTACTCAGGAGGCTGAGGCAGGAGAATCTCCCGAACCCAGGAGGCGGAGGTTGCGGTGAGCCGAGATCAGGCCACTGCACTCCAGCCTGGGTAACAAGAGCGAAACTCCATCTCAAAAAAAAAAAAAAATAAATAAATAAATAAATAAAATAAAAATAAAAATATGAGACACCATTTGAAAGAAAAACGTCAACTTTAAGAGAAACAGTCGATTAGATTATCTGATAATTTATGTGATTGCAATTATAGTTTGTTGAAAAAGTAAAATATATTAAGAACTTAAAAATTTTAAATTTTGTCAACCATGAAGGATGTTTACAAAGCTTCATAGATGTAACCAATTAAACCAATACAAATTTTAATTTAATCAATAAAATTAAGCCTACTTATTAAAGTTGGCTTATATTAATTGATTTTTGTAGCGAAGTGAACAGAGATATTTAGTAAGAATTTCTAGGCTGGACGTGGTGGCTGACGCCTGTAATCCCAGGACTTTAGGAGGCTGAAGTGGGTGGATCATTTTAGGTCAGGATTTTGAGACTAGCCTGGCCAACATGGTGAAACCCCCATCTCTACTAAAAATACAAAAATCAGCCAGGCATGGTGGTGTGTGCCTCTAATCCCAGCTACTTGGGAGGCTGAGGCAGGAGAATTACTTGAACCCGGGAGGTGGTGGTTGTAGTGAGCCGAGATCATGCCACCTCACTCCAGCCTGCGAAACAGAGTGAGACTCTGTCTCAAAAAGAAAAAAAAGAATTTCAGACAGGTCAAGGGCTAAAAAAATATTTAACGTAGTTGCCAAAGTGAGAGAGAATTTGACACTATAAACAATGTAGTTGACGTTACATACGTCATAATACACAAACAATTTGATGGGGAAATTATCAGAAGCTTATACAAGGCGCTTTTGTCAAATCATGGCTAACATAGGCATATATCACTTAACCAATAATTACTACCTAAGAAATGCAAAAA
>NW_022437156.1:734175-762786 GCF_009761245.1 Sapajus apella
TTTTTTTAGGTATAACCCTATTCCTTTGATTAAAACACCTACAGTGGTGTCTTACATTTTTCTTCATTTTTTTTTTTTTTTTTTTTGGACAGAGTCTCTTTTTGCTGCCCAGGCTGGAGTGCAGTGGTGCGATCTGGGCTCACTGCAGCCTCTGCCTCCCAGGTTCTAGAGAGTTCCCTGCCTCAGCCTCCTGAGTAGGTAGGAGTACAGGTGCATGCCACCATGCCTAGCTAAGTTTTTGTATTTTTAGTAGAGGTGGGTTTTCACCATGTTAGCCAGGATGATCTCGATCTCCTGATCTTGTGATCTGCCCGCATTGGCCTCCCTAAGTGCTGGGATTACACGCATGAGCTACTGTGCCCGGCATGTCTTACATTTTTCAAAGCATAACTCAAACATTTCTTCCTTTAGAAACCTTCCTGGGTCACCAAAACAGGGGTCCCCAACCCCTGGGCCATGGACTGGTACTGGTCTATGGCCTGTTAGGAACTGGGCTGCACAGCAGGTAAGTGGCAGGTGACCAAGCATGACCACCTGAGCTCTGCCTCCTGTCAGACTGGCAGTGGCAGTAGATTCTCATAGGAGTGTGAACCTTATTGTGAAGTGTGCATGTGAGGGATCTAGGTTGCTCACTCCTATGAGAATCCAATGCCTGGTGACCTGTCAGCATATCCCATCACCCCTAGATGGGACTGTCTAGTTGCAGGAAAACAAGTTCAGGATTCCTACTGATTCTACATTATGGTGAGTTGTATAATTATTTCATTGTACATTACAGTGTAATAATAGAAATAAAGTCCACAATAAATATAATGCGCTTGAATCATCCTGAAAACATCCCTCCCAACTTGTCTGTGGAAAAACTCTCTTTTATGAAACTGGTCCCTGGTGCCTAAAACGTTGGGAACCACTGTCCTAGAAAAGTTTCCTCTCTGACTTTCAGCATTTTGTACCTTTCGTTCCAAACCACAATATTTATCTGAAAGTCTGTTTTTTTCACTGTTACTAAATCTTAGGTTCTGTCAGCACAGGAACCATTCTCAGCCCCTAGTCCCACCCTGGACCTCACAATGTTCTTTGAACACAGGAAGGGTTCAATAAATATTTGTTAAAATGCCTTGGAGTTTTGGCTTAAAAAGATTTAAGATCTAAAACTGAGGAAAGCCGACCTTTGAGGTAAGGCAAACATAGAACGCCAATATGGCGGAAGTAGAAATGGGCAGAGCAAGTAGAGAAGGAAACAGTTCACCCAGTTCACCTGGGACAGTAATGAGGAGCAACAGTTCTCCTTCAATTTTTTAAACACTAGCATGAGTTCAAATTTCCATCACATCTATACATTGATTTTCTTTCCATTAAGACTTCTTTGTTGCTAAAATGCAAAGATTCTGGGCTTACAAAGAAACTAATACTCTAGCAGGAATGCCTGAAATAAAAATATCTACCACTAACTGAAACCTAACTATCAGGTTGCCCATTTTGTGTTGTTGTAATAGAATAGCACAGATTGAGTAATCTTTAAAGCAAAGCAATTTATTTCATGGTTCTGGAGGGTAAAATGTCTAATATCAAGATCCTGGCATATGGTGAGGGTGTTTTTGTGTATCATCTCTTGGTGGAGGCAAGCGGGTGGGTGAGGGCAAGAGGTTGAACTTGCCTCAACCTCAAGCCCTTTTGTAATCAGTATGAATCCATTCATAACCCCCGTGGCCAGCCATTAGCCTTCACCTCCCGATATTTTGCACTGAGGATTCAGTTTTCCCAACACATGCTCTTTGGAGGAAACATTCAAACCACAGCACAGGTACTTTATATTAGCTTTTTTTTTTTTTTTTGAGACGGAGTTTCACTCATGTTACCCAGGTTGGAGTGCAATGGCGCGATCTCGGCTCACTGCAACCTCCACCTCCTGGGTTCAGGCAATTCTCCTGCCTCAGCCTCCTGAGTAGCTGGGATTACAGACACACACCAACATGCCCAGCTAATTTTTTGTATTTTTAGTAGAGACGGGGTTTCACCATGTTGACCAGGATGGTCTCGATCTCTTGACCTTGTGATCCACCCGCCTCGGCCTCCCAAAGTGCTGGGATTACAGGCTTGAGCCACCGTGCCCGGCTATATTAGCTTTGTAATAACCCTCCCAGGTAAACGATGTCACATACAAATTGAGAAACTGGAGCTCAGACAGGTGAAGCCCCACCACGTAGGTCACACAGGAAGAAATGGCAAAGTAAAAATTCACAGGAAGAGGAGAATAATCTGCTGTGACTGCTGCCTCATGGACACACTGGAGCAGGGATTGGGCCCCCACCGCCTCAGGTAGCCCTGGGTCTGTGGCTTTGCTGGGGGCAGCCCATGTGGCTACCAGTGTGTGTTGGAGGCTGGAGCCTGAAGCTTTCCCAAGTGGGCACTGCATGTTGCTACTGACTCCACAGTTCTGGGGTCCTGCTCCCACCACTCCACAAGGCACTCTGTCCAGTGGCCTGGCTTCCATGGCTACACTAGACATTTCCCTGGTGGCGGCTCTCTGTGGTAGCTGCACCACGCATTTCCACTTGTCATCGCTCATGTGGAAGGAAGACATGTCAGTGTGAGGAAAGGATCATGGTGGGCATCGGGGTGCGCTGTGTCTCCACCTCCTCTTATTATGCTAATATACACAGGTACATTCAGATGCCTTTGCAGAAAGAGAAGGCAGAGTCTCCTGGGATCATAAAGGGGAGGCATGGAGGAATCCTTATTTTTGTCCCTCACAAAGTAGCTGTCTCAGTCTACAGAAGAAAATAGTCATGAACAAATTCAGATCAGTCACAGTAAGTGATGGCACTCTGAACAGCTCACCACACACTCAAAAGTTCCGAATAAGAAAACCCCGGTAACCCAGTCCCGACCCTCTGCCTCACCCCCCACCTACTTCAGACCCCCAGGGTCTCACCTTTACAAGCCACGAGAGACACATCAGAGCCCTGGGCACTGTCATTGCCTGGGGTAGAACAGAAACAGGACCCAGTCAGAGCCCGCAGGAGATGTGAGACAGGAGGAATTATGGGGTGGGTGAGCTCCTCCACACTCCTACCCCCACCACTTACATGCAGCCTGAGAGTAGCTCCCTCCTTTTCCATCTGTGGGAAGAAAATGTCCTGTGAGGGGACAAGGAGAAGGCAGAGCTACAAGATCCTAGAGGAACCCCCTAGTCTCAGACCCCAGAGAAGTTTCCAGAACTGTGACTGAAGACCCAGGGCAGGATCAGGAAACATCAGGAAAGCAGATGTGGGTCCTGGACCAACTGCCCTCCTGAGGTCTGTCCTCAGTAGGGACCTTCCCTTGTGACCTGTGACTGCTGGGATCAGGTCCCCATCACCACAATCATCAAGGTGATACATCTGTCCCTCTATGTCATAGGTCCTTTATAAAAGAGTAAGTGCTGGCACACAGGGCCCATGCTGAGTAGGCCCACGTGTGTGGATGGTGCTTCCCAGTAACTAAGCAGGGCACACTTTTACCTGGGGCTTGAAATCCCTAGTGGGACAAGAAAACTGAGATCACACTCCTAACCCCTTCCTCACCTGAGCTCTTCTTCCTCCACATCACAGCAGCAACCACAGCTCCAGTGACCACAGTTCCAAGGACAGCCAGGGCAGCAACGATGCCCACGATGGGGATGGTGGGCTGGGAAGACGGCTCTGGGAGAAAATGGGAAGGTGAGGGTCCCTGACCCCCAGGCCCCAGCCCCAACTCTAATAAAGGGCTCAAGAAGAGCTCCTGCTGTCCCTGAGATGTGATCGCCCATGCCCTCCTTACCCCATCTCAGGGTGAGGGGCTCTGGCAGCCCCTCATGCTGCACATGGCACGTATATCTCTGCTCCTCTCCAGAAGACACCACCACAGCTGCCCACTTCTGGAAGGTTCCGTCTCCTGCAGGCCTGGTCTCCACAAGCTCCATGTCCTGGGTCTGGTCCTCCCCATCCCGCTGCCAGGTCAGTGTGATCTCCGCAGGGTAGAAGCCCAGGGCCCAGCACATCAGGGTGGCCTCATGGTCAGAGAAGGGGTGGTGGGTCACATGTGCCTTTGGGGGATCTGAGGGGAAGAGTCAGAAAATTCAGGCACTTTGCATCTCTCATGGGACAGTCCAGCAGTGCCTTTGTAGCCATCTTGAGAACGAAGAGGACAATTAGAGTAGGAGAGCACAAAACCTAGACACCAGCCTGGACTTAGGGGTCTGGGATAGCCTCTTATTCCTTGGAAAGTTCTAGAATTGGGGTGAGATAGCCCAGGATAGAAAGTGAAAAGGGATTTCTGGTTCTGGCCTGAGTGGATGCTGAATGATTGAGAAAAGCTAGTGTCAGACCTGCAAAGACACTTGGTGTGGGGCTGAGAACCAGGCAGGAGAGAAAGTCCCCCAAGATCCCTAACACTGGGAGTCAAAGAGAACAGCTGATCAGTTCATTTGAAGGATGGAATCTCCGACATTAGAGTCCTTAATTGCCACTGAGAGGGGCTGGCACTTTAAGAGTCACTCTTTGGTACAAGATCTCCTGTACCCAGGGTGACAGCTCCCTCTCCTGATTGAAGGAACAAGGGGTATTCTGGCTTCCATCCCTGTTTCTTCTACTCTTTGAGGTCTGTCAGCTGTGGGCACAGTCTCAGCCCAAGAAGGAGAAGGGAGCGTTGCCCTGTGGCCCCTCTTACCAGCGCGCTGCAACGTCTCCTTCCCGTTCTCCAGGTGTCTGAGAAGCCACTCCACGCACGTGTCCTCCAGGTAGGCTCTTTGGTACTCCACCTCACCGGCCTCCTCTGACTTGCGCTTGGAGATCTGAGCCGCGGTGTCCGCCGCGGTCCAGGAACGCAGGTCCTCGTTCAAGGTGAGGTAATCGTTGCCGTCGTAGGCGAGCTGTTCATACCCGCGGAGGAAGCGGCCCTTGGGCCCAACGTCGCAGCCATGCATCCACTGGAGGGTGTGAGATCCTGGCCCCGCCCCTGCGGTCAGCCCCGCCCACCGAGCCCCGCCCCCACCCTCGCCTCGCCCCGCCAACCCGCCGGGATTTTAGCCTAAACTGACAATGAAACCTGGTAAACGCGTCCGGGGCTCGCCCAGGTCGAGGGTCTGTGGGAGTCCCACAGACTCCGGGTGGACCTCGGACCCGGAGACTCGGGGTGACCCGGGCCGTCCGAGGGTGATGGGAAGGAGTCGTGACCTGCGCCCCGGGCCAGGGTCACTCACCGGCCTCGCTCTGGTTGTAGTAGCGGAGCAGGGTCCGCAGGTTCACTCGGAAACTCTCTGCGATGTCCCTGGCGCTCCGTGTCTCCCGGTCCCAATACTCCGGCCCCTCCTTCTGCATCCACTGCGCCCGCGGCTCCATCCTCGGAATCGCGGCGTCGCTGTCGAACCGCACGAACTGCGTGTCGTCCACGTAGCCCACGGAGATGAAGCGGGGCTCCCCGCGGCCGGGCCGGGACACGGAGGTGTGGAAATACCTCATGGAGTGGGAGCCTGGGGGCGAGGGTGGGCTGAGATCCGCCGACCCTCCTCCCGGCGCGGCTCCTCGGGTCCTGCGCCCCCGCCGGGCGGGCCCCTCGCTCCTCCCCGCAGAGGCCGTTTTCCTCCCCACCCGGCACTCGCCCGCCCAGGTCTCGGTCAGGGCCAGGGCTCCAGAGAGCAGCAGGAGGAGGCTTCGGGGCGACATGACGCCATCCCCTGTGTCTGCGGAAAACCAGTCGAGGGAGTGTGGGGACTTTATAGTCGGGAATCGTGGTCGGTGATTGGCTTCTCTAGAAACCCGACACCCAATGGGAATGAGAATTGAGTCTGCGTCATGAGTGTCCAAGAAGAAGGACCCGACCAGGTTCTGAGAAGAAGAGAAACTGCGGAGTGCGGAAGTCCCAGCGCTGCGCCTCCATAAGTCCCCAGACTCAACCCCTGGGGCCTGAGACCCTGAGAACCACGCCTGGGGACCTGGAACACTGTTCTGCTCCCTGTCCTCCTGACCCAAGCGCGGTCTTTGTGACGCTATCAGTAGTTTTTTTTCGTTGTTGCTGTTGTTGTTGGGGTGTGTGTGTGTGTGTGTGTGTGTGTGTGTGTGTAGTCGGATGTGTGTGTTGGGAGGTGTCTCGTTCTGTTAGCTGGCTGGTCTCGAACTTTTGGCCTCAAGCGATCCTCCCGTCTCGGCCTCTCAAAGTACTAGGTTACCCGCATGAGCCACCGCACCACGTCTTGGGTTTTTTTTGTGTGTGTGTGGCTTTTTTTTTTTTGAGACAGAGTTTAGGTCTTGTCGCCCAGGCTGGACTGCAATGGCGCAATCTCGGCTCACCGCAAACTACGCCTCCTGGGTTCAAGCGATTCTCCTGCCTCAGCCTCCCGAGTAGCTGGGATTACAGACATACACCACCATGCTAGGCTAATTTTTTGTATTTATAGTAGAGACGGGGTTTCTCCATGTTGGTCAGGCCGGTCTCAAACTCTTGACCTCAGGTGATCCGTCCGCCTCTGCCTTCCAAAGTGCTGGGATTACAGGCGTGAGCCACCGCACCCGGCCTTTTTTTGGGAGACAGGTTCCCACTCTGTCATCCAGGCTGGAGTGCAGTGGCGCGATTACGGCTCACTGCAGCCTCGATCTCTGAAGCTGAAAGGATCCTTCCATTTCAGACTCCAGAGTAGCTGGGACTACAGATGCGTGCACCCACACCAGGCAATTTTTTTTTTTTTTTTTTTTTTTTTTTTGTATTTTGTAGATATGGGTTCCTCCATGTTGCCCAGGCTGGTCTCAAACACCTGGGCTCAAGCGATCCTCCCGCCTAGGCCTCCCAAAGTGCTGTGTTTCCAGGCGTGAGCCTGCGTTGTTATATACTGTTTTTTAAATCCCAAAGTGCTGGGATTACAGACGTGAACCACCGCGTGCAGCAATCAGCGGTTAAGTTTTTAGGTTTCAGTATCTCTGTACACTCTTAGAAAGTAGTAAGGACCCAAGCAAAATTTGTTTCTGTGGATTATATCGATATTTATCATATATAAATTAAAACAGAATGTTAAAAATATTAATTCATTTAAGATAACATTAACCCATTACATGATAATAGAAATTATATACATATATATATATATATATATATATACTTTTATCATGTAATGGGTTTATGTTTTGAGACGGAGTTTCACTGTTGTTACCCAGGCTGGAGTGCAATGGCGCGATCTCGGCTCACCGCAACCTCTGCCTCCTGGGCTCAGGCAATTCTCCTGCCTCAGCCTCCTGAGTAGCTGGGATTACAGGCACGCGCCACCATGCCCAGCTAATTTTTTGTACATTTAGTAGAGACGGGGTTTCACCATGTTGACCAGGATGGTCTCGATCTCTTGACCTCATGATCCACCTGCCTCGGCCTCCCAAAGTGCTGGGATTACAGGCTTCAGCCACCGCGCCCGGCCATATTTTTTTTTTTTTTAGAGACGGGGTTTCACCATGTTGGCCAGGCTGATCTCGAATTCCTGACCTCAAGTGATCCACCCGCCTCTGCCTCCCAAAATGCTGGGATTACAGGCGTAAGCCACCGCACCCGGACAATAATAATTTTTTTTTTTTTTATAAAGACGGGGTTTCACCATGTTGGTCAGGCTGGTCTTGAACTCGCGACCTCAGGTGATCCACCCGCCTTGGCCTCCAACGTGCTTGGATTACAGGTGTGAGCCGCCACACCCGGCCAAGAAGTAATATTTTTTAAATGAAAACAAATCATTTTTAGTTTTTGCAAAATAAACAAGCTGGGCACGGTGGCTCGCCTGTAATCGCAGCAGTTTGGGAGGGCGAGGCGAGCGGATCACAAGGTCAGCAGTTCAAGACCAGCCTGGACAACAAGGTGAAACCCCGTCTCTACTAACAATACAAAAATTAGCCAGGCGTGGTGGCACATTCCTGTAATCCCAGCTACTCCAGAGGCTGAGGCAGGAGAATTGCTTGAACCCAGGGGGCAATGGTTGCAGTGAGCCGGGATCGCGCCACTGCCCTCTCGCCTGCGGGACCCAGTGAGACTCCGCTGCGGGGGGGGTGGAGAACAAACAAACAAACAAACAAAAACAAACAGAATCTGCTTCAAGAAGTTGCCTTTGTTACGGCCAAGATAGTCGGCCAGATGACTTCAAAAAGACCTCACACTTCATTATAATCCCGTTTCCAGGCTAAATGGCACTCCCATCAGTGCCAGGACAGTTGACAATCTCCATGACAATGACTAGAAGTCCAAAACGGACCGAAAGGAAAGCGGCATTACCGGGTTGGAGAAGTTCACCGCTTTTTTTCCTGTAAAACTTTATGAATATTCCTCCCCTCACTTTTAATACCCAACCCCTCCATTGGAGCCGTCCTACGTTTTAGCCCCTCACCCCTCACTAGCCAACAAGCTGATTTGGGAGAGCTGTTCCCGCCTTTCCAAGTCCTGTGAAGGAATAAAGCTTGCTGTGCCTGAGGCTCACTTTCGGTTTCCTGTATTGGCTCTGAGACTCCCAAGGAGGAAAGATCCCACCTTCTGCAGCTGCCAAGATTTTTGGTAACAAGAAGAGTGATTATTTTACATTTTTGTAAGTGTCATTCTTGCAAAATTTTGCAAGTGTCCTTGTCTCATAGCATACATTCTCTTATTTACTTATTTTTAAAATTTCAACTTTTATTTTAGATACGGGGGTACATGTGCAGGTTTGCTGCGTCGGTATGTTGTCCGATGCTGAGGTTTGGGGCATGGATCCTGTCACTCAGGTAGTGAGCACAGTACTCGTAGGTAGTTTTTCAGTCCAAGTCCCCACACTCTTCACTTTGTTGTTGCCATGTTTATGTCCATGTGTGCAGTGTTTTGCTTCCAAACATAAGTGAGAAGATGGAGTATTTGGTTTTCTGTTCCTGCATTAATTCACTCAGGATTATGGCCTCCAGCTGCATCCCAGTCATTATCTGAGTTTGATTTAAGTGTATATTAAAAAAAAAAAAATCTAGCCTTACACGAATATTGAGTTGAAAAGGGAAGGATTATTATTGCTGTTGTTTAGAGACAGGGTCTCACTGTGTCACCCAGGCTGGAGTGCAGCAGTAGCATCATAGCTCACTGCAGCCTCGAACTCCTGGGCTCAAGGGATTCTCTCACCTCAGCCTTCCCAGTAGCTGGAACGACTTGTATGAGCTTCCATGCCTGGACTGGATGGATTATTTTTAACAGCTTTACATGTAATTATGGATAGTCATCTTTCACATTACACAAAAATTATACAAGTGGTAATTTCTTTTTTTAAAGCAAATAATCCATTTTTTTGCTTATTAAAATTTTATTTAAAAAATTTCGAAATTTCAATAGTTTTTAGGGAACAGGTGGTGTGTGGTTACATGAATAAGTTCTTTATTGGTGATTTCTGAGATTTTGGTGCACCCAGCTCCCGACTAGTGTACACTGTACACAATGTGTAGTCTTTTCTCCCTCACCTCCCTCTCACCCTTCCCCTGGGAGTTCCCAAAGTCCATTGTGTGATTCTCATGCCTTTGTGTTCTCATAGCTTAGCTCCCACTTATAAGTCAGAACATACAACGGCTGGTTCTCCATTCCTGAGTTAATTCACTTAGAATAATGGCCTCCAACTCCATCCAGGTTGCTTCAAATGCCATTCTTTCATTTTTTTTTTTTTTTATGGCTGAGCAGTATTCCGTGTGTATGTGTGTATGTGTGTGTGTAGCATATATATCTTGCATATATATATATAAAACACATATATTTTGCATATATATATATAAGCATCACATTTTCTTCATCCACTCATTGATTGATGGGTATTTGGGCTGGTTTCATATTTTTTCATTTGCCAATTGTGCTGCTATAAACGTGCATGTTCAAGTATCTTTTCCTATAATGTTTCCTTTTCCTCTGGGTAGATATCCAGTAGTGGGATTGCTGGATCAAATGGTAGATCTAGTTTTAGTTCTTTAAGGAATCACCATACTGTTTTCTGTAGTGGTTGTACTAGTTTAGATTCCTACCAGCAGAGTAAAAGTGCTCCATTTTCACCACATTCATGCCAACATATATTTTCCTTTTTTTTTTTTATGGCCATTCTTGCAAGAGGAAAGTAGTATGACATTGGGGCTTTGACTTACATTTCCCTGATAATTCGTGATATTGAGCAATTTTTCATGTGTTTTGGCCATTTGTGTGTGTGTGTGTGTGTGTATATATATATATATATATATTTTTTTTTTTTTTTAAAGTCAGGGTTTCACCATGTTGATCAGGCTGATCTTGAACTCCCTGCCTCAGGTGATCCAACCGCCTTGGCCTCCAAAGTGCTTGGATTACAGGCGTGAGCCACCATGCCCGGCCCGTTTGCATATATTTTTTGAGGATTATCTATTCATGTCCTTAGTGTACTTTTTGATGGGATTATTTGTTTTTTCTTGCTGATTTGTTTGTATTCCTTGTAGATTCTGGATGTTAGTTCTTTGTCAGATTCATAGTTTATTAATATTTTTCCCCCTCTCTGTAGAGCGTCTGTTTACTCTGCTAATTATTTCTTTTGCTGTGCAAATGCTTAGTTTGATTAAGTCCCATCTGTTTATCTTTGTTTTTTTGCATTTGCTTTTGGGTTGTTGGTCATGAACACTTTGCCTAAGCCAATGTCTAGCAGAGTTTTTTTCTGATATTATATTGTAGAATTTTTATGGTATCAGGTCTTAGATTTAAGTCTGATCCATTGTGAGTTGATTTCTACATAAGGTGAGAGATAAGGATGGTTTCATTCTTCTACATGTGGCCTGCCAATTATCACAACGCCATTTGTTGAATAGAGTATCCTTTCCTTACTTTATGTTTTTTGTTTTGTTTTGTTAAACATCAGTTGGCTGTAAGTATTTGACTTCATTTTTGGGTTCTCCATTCTATTCCATTCGTCTATGTGCCTACTTTTATACCAGTACCATGCTGTTTTGGTGACTATAGCCTGATAGTATAGTTTGAAGTCAGGTAATGTGATGCCTCTAGATTTCTTTATTGGTTAATCTTGCTTTGGGTATGCAGGCTCTTTTTTGGTTCCATATGCATTTTAGGATTGTGTTTTCTAGTTCTGTGAAGAATGATGATGTTATTTTGGTGGGAAATGCATTGAATTTGTAGACTACTTTTGGCAGTATTGTCATTTTCACAATATTGATTCTACCCATCCATGAAAACAAGATGTGTTTCCATTTGTTTGTTGTCATCTATGATTTCTTTCAGCAGCATTTTGTAATTTTTCTTGTAGAGGCCTTTCATGTCCTTGGTTAGGTATATTCTATGTATTTTGTTTTTGCAGCTGCTGTATTAGGGATTGAGTTCTTGATTTGATTCTCAGCTTGGTCGCTGTTGGTGTTACTGATTTTTCTGCATTGCTTTTTGCACCCTGAAACTTTACTGAATCCATTTGTCAAATCTAGGAGTTTTTTGGATGAGTCTTTAGGGTTTTCTAGATACATAATCATATCATCAGCAAACAGTGACAATTTGACTTCCCCTTTACCGATTTGGATGCCCTTTATTTCTTTCTCTTGTCTGATTGCTCTGTCTAGGTCAATATCCCTGATGAGCATAGATGCAAAACTCTGCAACAAAATACTAGCTAACTGAATCCAACAGCATATTTAAAAGATAATCTACCATGATTAAGTGGGTTTCAAACCAGGGATGCAGGGATGGTTTAACATACACAAGTAAGCCTGGTCATGGTGGCTCACACGTGTAATCCCAGCACTTTGTGAGGCTGAGACGGGTGGACCACTTGAGGTCAGGAGCTCAAGACCAGCCTGGCCAACATGGTGAAACCCCATCTCTACTAAAAAACAACAACAACAAAAAAACCCCACAAGTCTATAAATGTGATACACCACATAAACATTTTAAAAACAAAAATCATACAAGCATTTCAATAGATGCAGAAAAATCATTTGACACAATCCAGCATCCCTTTATGATTAAAACCCTCAGCAAAATTGATATAGAAAGCCATCTATGACAAAACTACAGCCAACGTTATACTGAATGGGAGAAAGTTGAAAACATTTCCCTGAGAACTGGAATAACACAAGGTTGCCCACTTTCACCACTTCCATTCAACATAATACTGGAAGTCCTAGCAAGTGGTAATTTCTTAGAGGTTAGATACAACCTGAATCCGTATTGTTGAATATTTGTATTCTGTTACATTAAAATAGGTTGGTCTATCTTGCCCATTGAATGGACCTTGTACTAATGACTAATGCAGTGGTGTGATTATAGCTCACTGGGTCCTCAGCCTACCACTTCAGCCTGCCAAGTAGTTGAGACCAACGTCAGATGACACCATACTAAGTTATTAAAAATTTTTTTTGGACAGATGGGGTTCTCCCTGCGTTGCTTAGGCTGGTCTTGAACTCTTAGACTCAAGTGATCCTCCTGCCCTGGTCTCCTAAAGTGCCAAGATTACTGGCATGAGCCACTGGGCCTGGCTGCTACTAATTTTTTTTTTTTTTTTTTTTGAGGCAGAGTCTCACTGTGTCACCCAGGCTGAAATGCAGAGGCATGACCTCAGTTCACTGCAATATCTGCCTCCCATGTTTAGGCAATTCTTGTTCCTCAGCTTCCCAAGTAGCTGTGATTAGAGGGACCCACAGCCAGGCCTGGCAAATTTTTTGTATTTTTAGCATACACAGGTTTTACCACATTGGCTAGGCTGGTCTTGAACACCTGGCCTCAAACGATCTGCCTGCCTTGGTTTCCCAAAGTGCTGGAATTATAAGTGTGAGCCACCATGCTCAGCCCACTAGTAATTTTTAATGTTGATATGTAACCTGCAACTTGACTGAATTTGTTTATTAGTTCTAACAGGTTTTTGGTGGAGTCTTTAGATCTTTCCAAATGAAAGATTATATCATCTGCAGACAAGGATAATTTGACTTCTATTTCTTTCTCTTGTCTGATTCCTCTAGCTAGGACTTTCAATACTACGTGTCTGTTGTCTTGAAATCCAGTTTGTAAGCCGGGCGCGGTGGCTCAAGCCTGTAATCCCAGCACTTTGGGAGGCCGAGGCGGGTGGATCACGAGGTCAAGAGATCGAGACCATCCTGGTCAACATGGTGAAACCCCGTCTCTACCAAAAATACAAAAAATTAGCTGGGCATGGTGGCACGTGCCTGTAATCCCAGCTACTCAGGAGGCTGAGGCAGGAGAATTGCCGGAACCCAGGAGGCGGAGGTTGCGGTGAGCCGAGATCGCGCCATTGCACTCCAGCCTGGGTAACATGAGTGAAACTCTGTCTCAAAAAAAAAAGAAAGAAATCCAGTTTGTTTGATATAGGAGTAGTTATGCCTTCTCTTTTTGGTTTCCATTGGCATTGAATATCTTTTCCATTCCTTTATTTTCAGTCTATGTGTTTCTTTTTTTTTCTTTTTTTGGATATGACCTTTATTGAGCTTATCCACCAGAGTGGAAATAATGTCTGTACAAAACCAAATGGTTGTTACTATAAGTTTTGCATCACAATTAAAATCCAAAACAGTCAACTCAGTCAAAACCCACTACTTCAGAATCAATAGCTTCTTTGTAACACTTAAATATGGTTAAGACTCCAATGCAGAAATTTGGTTGGTTGGAAAGCTAATTAAACTTCCAACTTGCTCAAATAGAGTTACAAAAGGCAAAATTGTGTTTTTCAGAGATACAGTCCACTGGAACCACCAACACTGGACAGCTGTTAGAGTATTTAGAGTCCTGAGATAACAAGGAATCCAGGCATCCGTTAGACAGTCTTCTGTTTTCTTTTCTTCCCAATCAGAGATTTGAGAGTGTGTGGAATGACATAACCACCAGCAATTGTAGCCTTGATGAGAGAATCCAGCTCTTCATCTCCACAGATAGCAAGTTGTAAGTGACGAGGGGTAACATGCTTTACCTTTAAGTCTTTTGATGCATTTCCTGCCAGTTCCCGCATCTCTGCGGTGAGGTACTCCAGGATGGCTGCGCTGTACAAAGTGGCAGTCGTGCCCACACGTCCGTGACTGTCGTCCTAGGTTTCAGGTGTCCATGAATACAGCCCACTGGGAACTGCAAGCCGGCTGTCTGCGAGTGGGAAATCGCCTTTGTGTTGGCCTTTCCGGGGTCCTTCCCAGCCTTACCGCCAGCCATTTCGAATTCTGCTGAAGCTTAAGCAAGCATCGCAGAGAAAGAGCTGATTAGACCCACGGCGAGATCCCGCCACCTACTCCTCTGTGATTCAAACTGCCCGAAGTATTTCTTTATAAGCAACATGTGTTTCTTATAGGCAAGAGATCATTGGGTCCTGTTTATTTTATCTATTACTGAATAGATAATTTGATTGGAGAGTTTAGTCTGTGAACATTCAATGTTATTATTGATAAGCAAGGACATTTTATTATTTGTTTTCTAGATGTTTTGTAGTCTTTTCTTCCTTCTTTCTTTTCTTCATGTCTTCTTTTTAGTGAAGGTGATTTTCTCTAGTGATATGATTTAATTTCTTGCTTTTTGTTTTTGGTTATCCATTGTATGTTTTTCGATTTGAGGTTACCATTAAGCTTGCAAATAATATCTTACAACCCATTATTTTAAGTTAATAACAACTTAACACTGTTTGCCTAAACAAACAAGCAAAAAGAAAACTAATTTAAAAACCCTATACCTTACCGTCATCTGCAGCTTTTTAGCTTTTGTTGTTTCTATTTATATCTTATTGTAAAATCCATGTCTTAAAAATCCGTTGCAGTTATTTTTTTATTGGTTCATCTTTTAGTCTTTCTACTTGAAATTTATACACCACAGTTCCCATGTTATAATATTCTGTTTTTTTCTGTGTACTTACTATTACCAGTGAGTTTTGTACTTCTGATGATTTCTCATTCCTCATTAACACCTTTTTCTTTCTGATTGAATACTCCCTTTAGCATTTCTTGTAAGACAGGTCTGGTGTTGATGACATCCTTCAGCTTTTGTTTGTGTAGAAAAGCCTTTTTCTCCTACCTGTTTGAAGGATATTTTCATTGGATATACTACTGCAGGGTAAAAGTTTTCTTCCTTCGGAACTTTACATATGTCACGCTACTCTCTCCTGATCTATGAAGTTTCCACTGAAGAGTCTGTTGCCAGATGTATTTGAGCTCTATGGTATGCTATCTGTTTTTTTTTCTCTTGCTGCTTTTAGGATCTTGTATTTATCTTTGACCTTTGGGAGTCTGATTATTAAATGCCTTGAAGTAGTCTTCCTTGGGTTAAATTGGCTTGGTGTTATGTAACCTTTTACTTGGATACTTGTCTTTCTCTAGGTTTGGGAAGTTCTCTCTTATTATCCCTTTGAATAAACTTTCTACCCCATCTCTTTCTCTACCTCCCCATTAAGGCCAGTAATTCTTAGATTTTCCCTTTTGAGGCTATTTTCTAGATCTTGTAGGCCTGCTTCATTCTTTTTTGTGTCCTCTGTAATTTCAAACAGCCTGTCTTCAAGCTCACTATTACTAAAAAGTTTCTTCTTTTTTTTTTTTTTTTTTTTTTTTGAGACGCACTTTTGCTCTTGTTACCCAGCCTGGAGTGCAATGGCGCGATCCTGGCTCACCGCAAACTCCGCCTCCTGGGTTCAGGCAATTCTCCTGCCTCAACCTCCTGAGTAGCTGGGATTACAGGCACGCACCACCATGCCCAGCTAATTTTTTGTATTTTTAGTAGAGATGGGGTTTCACCATGTTGACCAGGATGGTCTTGATCTCTTGACCTCGTGATGCACCCGCCTCGGCCTCCCAAAGTGCTGGGATTACAGGCTTGAGCCACCACGCCCGGCTAAGTATTTTTTATTTTTATACAGATGGGATTTCATAATGTTGGCCAGGATTGTCGTGATCTCTTGACTTCATGATCTGCCCACCTTGGCCTCCCAAAGTGCTGGGATTACAAGCGTGAGCCACCGCAATCCGTCTCAAGTTTATTTAGAGCTCTAGAGTTCTGGAGCCTTTTAGCCCATGGTGGTGAGTCTTGCTAAAACTCAACCTTTTTTTTTTTTTTTTTTTTTGAGACTGAGTCTTGCTCTGTTGCCCAGGCTGGAGCGCAGTGGCATGATCTCAACACCCTGCAACCTCTGCCTCACAGGTACAAGCAATTCTTCTGTCTCAGCCTCCCGAGTAGTTGGGAGCTGTGTATTCTGCATCCATTAGATGAAACATTTTGTAAATATCTATTAGGTCCATTTAGCGTATAGCGTGGATAAGTCCAATGTTTCTTTTGTTAATTTTCTGCCTAAATAATCTGTCGATTGCTGAAAGCGTGTGGTGCTAAAGTCTCCAGCTATTATTGTATTGAGATCTAGCTCTCTCTTTAGCTCTAACAGTAATTGCTTTATGTAGCTGGGTGCTTCAGTGTTGGGTGCATATTCTTCTTCTTCTTATTTTTGAAATGACAGGTCTCATATATTTATTACTGAACCCAGTCAACCAATGAGTTCATAACAGATCAAGGAGGAAATGCTGGTCAACTCTCCAGATAGTGGTGACATTTTCAGCTTGATATGGTATCGTGATTGTGACCTTCAGACAGCATAAATATGTGTGTCGTCTGACGTGCAATTCCTTACAGACCCATCCTAGGTCTTCTCCAATGTCTCCTTTAGGAGTTATACCTGATTTCATTACCAGTTTCATCAAAATCCACTAGGGAATGGGACAATTTTGCTTTTGTTTCCTGGCCAGGAATTACTTAATCCTGAAAGTCTTGTGAGAAGACATGGGGAGAAGTGAAGTCAAGCACATACCATGATGGTGGAGAAAGGAAGAGACAGGTGTATAGTATTTGCAATTGTTATATTCTCTTGCTGAATTAACCCTTTCATTATTATATCGTGACCTTCTTGGTCTCTTCATATAGTTTTCCTCTTGAAATCTATTTGGTTTGATATAGGTGTAGCTACTCCTGTTTGTTTTTGGTTTCCATTGGCATGGAAGATCTTTTTCCATTCCTTTCTTTTCAGTCCATGCGTGTCTTTATAGGCAAAATGTATTTCTTGTAGGCAACAGATCATTGGGTCTTGTTTATTTTATCCATCAAGTCTTGTTGTCTTTTGATTGGAGAGTTTAGACCATTTACATTCAATGTTATTATTTGTAAAGAAGGACATTTTGTTATTTATTTTCTAGGGTTTTTTGTTGTTGTTTTTTCTTCTTTCTTTCCTTCATGCCTTCCTTTTAGTGTAGGTGATTTTCTCTGGTGATATGATTTAATTCTTGCTTTTAATGTTTTTGTATATCTGTTGTATGTTTTTTATGATTTGAGATTACCATGCTGCTTGCAAATAATATGTTTAACCATTATTTTAAGCTGTTAAAAACTGAACACTGATTGCATAAACAAAGAACTGAAAAGATAATAAAAATTTCACACTTTATTTTTATTTATTTATTTTTTGAGATAGACTTTTGCTCTTGCTGCCCAGACTGGCGTGCAGTGGCACAATCTTGACTCACTACAATCTCCACCTCCCAGGTTCAAGCGATTTTCTTGTCTCAGCCTCCCAAGTAGCTGGGATTACAGGTGTGTGCCACCACATCCTGCTAACTTTTGTATTTTTTGTAGAGATGGGATTTCACCATGTTAGCTAGGCTGGTCTCAAACCTCAGGTGATCCATCTGCCTTAACCTCCCAAAGTGCTGGGATTACAGGCACGAGCCACTGCACCTGGCCTAAATTTCACACTTTAACTTCATCCCTCTGCATTTTTTTTTTTTTTTTTTTGAAATTGAGTTTTGGTCTTGTTGAGCAGGCTGGAGTGCAGTGACATGATCTCAGCTCACCGCAACCTCTGCCTCTCGGTTTCAGGTGATTCTCCTGCCTTAGCCTCCCGAGTAGCTGGGACTACAGGCACGTGGCACCACGCCCAGCCAATTTTTGTATTTTTAGTAGAGATGAAGTTTCTCTGTGTTGCTCAGGCTGGTCTCGAACTCCCGACCTCAGGTGATCTGCCCACCTCAGCCTCCCAAAGTGCTGGGATTATGGGTGTGAGCCACTGTGCTGCCTGCTTCTTAACTTTTTGTTGTTTCTATTCATATATTATTGCACTGTGTTTTGAAAGGCCATTGTAGTTATTATTTTTTATAGATTCATTTTTTAGTCTTCCTGGTTAGTATGTAAGTAGTTTACACACCACAAATACAACATTATAATATTCTGTGTTTTTCTATGGCATTTGGTTCTTGCGTGAAGGAATTGCAAAACACCAGTATGGGTCTAAGTGCAATTGATTTTATGAAGTTACATGTCCCAAATACTTCCCCTGAGTTTTTACTAGCTGCAGTTTTTCCTTACAGATTTATGGTGTTTTGCAGTCAGTTGCTTTAACAGATGTACAGTGCCTTTTTTGTAGGCTCTCTGTGAAGCAGAGCAAAGAAGTTCATCTATATATTGTAGTAAGGTGGAACCTTAAGGAGAAAGTATATCCTCCAAGTCCTCCCTTAACATTTGAAAAACTCAGAAAAGGCTTTCAGTGAAAGCATGGGGGCATTACTGTCTAGGTAAATTGTTGGCTTTCCCAGGTAAAAGCAAATAGGAATCTGGATCCACTGGATTACTAAAGAATGCATGACATAGGCTAGCAACAGTGAAAAACCTGCTATCAATAAGTAATGAGTTTAATAAAATGTGGGGATTTGGAACCACTGGATGCCTTAGAATCACTATGTAGTTTACTGCTGAGAAGTTCTGAACAAAACTCCACCCACAGGTATTTGGTTTTTTTTTAATAGGCAGATTGGGACATTACAAGGATGAGTATGTGGTATAACAGGGCTGCTGAGAGCAAATCCTGACGTGTTTGAGAAGTCATATTGTTTGCTGTGAGAGCGGCAAGGAAAACCTAGTCACCCCAAAAGTGGAAAACTGCCCCCAAAGCGGAAAACTGCTCAAAGCCTTATAAAACAGTAACCGATATGAATATGCCTCACACCAGATGAATTAGTTCTTTGAACACAGGATATGTAACTCTTTCCTTTTTTCTCTCTAAAGAGTGTTTTCTAGCTTGTCTCTAACCTGTAGTAAATATACACCAGCTGCCTGGTTAGTTTACCTTTAACCAATGAAAGAACACAGAACACCTGCTTGTAAAACTTGTCACTGGAAAGTAAAGAATAAATACGTAGGTCAGAGTCTGCTCTGGGCTCAGCTGGAAATGCTGGGGAACCCCTAATCCCCACTCTGAACCCAACTTTTACTTTCTGTCTGTGTCTGTTTCTTTTCTTTTTTTTTTTTAGATGGAGTTTCACTCATGTTACCCAGGCTGGAGTGCAATGGCGCCATCTCGGCTCACCGCAACCTCCGCCTCCTGGGTTCAGGCAATTCTCCTGCCTCAGCCTCCTGAGTAGCTGGGATTACAGGCACGCACCACCATGCCCAGCTAATTTTTTGTATTTTTAGTAGAGACAGCGTTTCACCATGTTGACCAGGATGGTCTCGATCTCTTGACCTCGTGATCCACCCGCCTCGGCCTCCCACAGTGCTGGGATTACAGGCGTGAGCCACCGCGCCCGGCCTGTGTCTGTTTCTTAATTCTGTCAGTGCCGCCTGGGTTGGGGTCTCTATGGCTGACTGGTCTCGGCATCAGGCTTTTATGTTCTTCTATAATAGGTTTAATAACTTATAATGCCATCTGGTTTAGTGGATATTATTTGATATTAGGCACAGGTCTTGATGGATGAAGCTGGATTCTAATAGGAGGTGTAGTGTACATTTTGCCAGTATCAATAGAGGGTTTTGCCTGTATAAAAGCAGGGATGTGATTCAGCATTGAAGGAGTGCGATTAGCTTGTATATTTTTCCCCACTCAAATCTCATGTTGAATTGTCACCCAGTGTTGGTGGTAGGCCTTGGCGGGAGGTGATTGGATTGTGGGGACACATTTCTCAGGAAAGGTTTATCATCAGCACTTTGGTTTTGTCCTTGAGATAGTGAGTAAGCCTCATGAGATCTGGTTGGTTAAAAGTGTGTGGCCCCCACATGCTCCTTGTTCCTGCTTTCACTAGGTGACATGCCTGCTCTTATTTGCCTCCACTGTGATTGTAAGCTTCCTGCAACCACATCAGAAGCTGAGCAGATGTCCAGCTTCCTGGTCAAGCATGCAGAACTGTTAGCCAATTAAGCTTCTTTATAAGTTACCCCATCTCAGGTAATTCTTTAATTTGAAAAAGTTAAGATTTGAGACAGAGTCTCACTTTGTCACCCAGGTGTAGGGCTGATGTCCCACAGGGTCGTGGGATGTCCCTTATGCTGTGATGAGGCACAGCATCCGAGAAATAAAGAGACAGGACACAGAAGTACAAGGAAAATGCAGCTGGGCTCAGGGGGCCATGCCACCTATAAGTGGAATCAGGTGAGGCTCCGAATGTCCAGAAGCATATTTGTTGTGTATAGGTTAGGGGGCAGGGCAGTGAGTGAAGTTGTCTTTAAGGATAGTGATAGGGTCATGAGCAATAAAACATGGGGTTCACCCACATTAGGTCACCTAGGCTGGGAGGTGGACAGTGCACAGCAAGGGGTCCATCCCCATTAGGTCATCGAGGCAAGGGCCATGTGCAGTAAGGAGTCCACCCCCATTAGGTCACAGAGGCATGGAGGTGGGCCGTGTGCAGTGAAGAGGGTGCAGTGTGCAATACCTCTATCTATGGGCAAGCGACTAAGATTTATAGGAGGATGCTTTAAGTCACAAAGCAGTGACAGAGCTGTCAGGGTCTACGCCACCTGCTGGCAGCTTCCAATGAGTTCTATAGGGGAATGCTTTTTGAGCAGCACAGTAACAAGAGCTGATAAAGTTCACAGTCACCCAGGTACTGAGGGCAGCCTTCCACAAGAACTGGAGCAAGGTCCTACAACTCCTTTATCAGGAGGAGTGGCTCTTGCCCCAAGCCTGCCATACAGTGGGTATCTTTACGATACTGAACGCTGGTGCCTGGGCCACGGGTTCTTGTCCTGGTATGACTGTTTTTCCCTTAAGTCATGCTCTGCCCTGTGTCTGCTCTAGACATTTCTCTGATTATAAGCAGCTTATTCCTTAATTCATGCTCTGAACTGTGTCTACTCTAGGCATTCCTCCGATTATAAACTAAGGTATAGTTTTATATATATATGGAAATAACTGAGTGGTAAGGTATTCTTTAGGCACTCATTCTATGAGCTAACATATGATTATATATAGAGGATCGTATAAAGGGAAATAACTGCGTAGTAACATTATAGACTGAGATATTCTTCAGGTGCCAGGATTCTGCTTGGCTCTCCTTGCTCAGTACCTGTATGGGGGTTACCCACACCCAGGCTGGAGTACACTGGCGCTCTCTTGGCTCACTGCAAACTCTCTCTCCAGGTTCAAGTAATTCTCACACCTCAGCCTCCCAAGTAGCTGGGATTACAGGCTTGAGCCACTGTGCCCGGCCTTTATTTTAATTTTTTAAAATAGAGATGAGCTCCTGCTATGTTGCCGAGGATGGTTTCAAACTCATGAGCTCAAGCAATCCTTCCACCTCAGCCTCCCAAGGTGCTGCGATTACAGGCATGAGGCAACGACTACAATTTTTGAACATATACCTGACAGGAGTCCTAGAAGATGGTCTAGGTTGCATGTTTTGGGAATTTTGGCATCCCGTTCTGCCTCTTATTAATTTCTCAAAAGAAAAAAAAATTCTATAATCCCCATGAGGAAATTGTAGTGGTTGGAGGGAGTTGTTTTTTAACAGTGTCCCTAGCATAGGATTTTTGTTTTTGCTTGGTGGGCAGCCTGTGCTCTAATTGTCCATCCTGTTACCATTTTCTCCAGATTTTTCTTGAGACTGGCACACCGCCTAATGATATTCTTATTTATTCATGTACCAGTTTTTTCTGATGACAGAAAATTTTCTCTTTTGGGAGACTGAAGTCTTTTTTTTTTTTTGAGACGGAGTTTCGCTCTTGTTACCCAGGCTGGAGTGCAATGGCGCGATCTCGGCTCACCGCAACCTCCGTCTCCTGGGTTCAGGCAATTCTCCTGCCTCAGCCTCCTGAGTAGCTGGGATTACAGGCACACGCCACCATGCCCAGCTAATTTTTTTGTATTTTTGGTAGAGACGGGGTTTCACCATGTTGACCAGGATGGTCTCGATCTCTTGACCTCGTGATCCACCCGCCTCGGCCTCCCAAAGTGCTGGGATTACAGGCTTGAGCCACCGCGCCCGGCTTGACTGAAGTCTTATAGAATGGTGACAACAGCCCGAACAGCTTTACAAGGGATCGACTCATCCCTACCTTTTTAGAAAGTAAATTTTGCTCTCAAAACATGCTCAGAAATAGAGGAAAAAAATCAAGCAACAAATACAGTATTAGTCTCCTGCAAAGAAAATCTTTCTTCAGGAGCACTTCTGACATCAGATTATTCAGCCTGAAAAAAAAAGATATTAGATAAATGTCCAAAATATGCTGAGTTTATTTGGGAATGAGAATGAGGATTACAATCTGTGGTGCGCTGGTGGATTGCCTTTCTGGAACAGATGTAGTGTGTTGAATGGTGGTCCCCACAAAAATATGTTTATGTCCTAGTGCCCCGAAGCTGTGATGTCATGTTGTTTGGAAAAAGGGTCTTTGCAGATGTAATGAAGCTGAGGATATTGAAATGAGGAGATCCTCCTGGATGAACCAGGTGGGCTCTAAATCCAATGACAAGTGTCTTCCTAACAGGTGCACAGAAGAGAGAATCAGAAGAGGAGAAGGTGACATGAAGAAGGAGGCAGAGATTGGAGCAATGGGGCTACAAGCCAAGGAACGCTGACGAATGCCCTGCAACTACCAGAGCTGGAAGACGCAAGGACTGGATCTGCTCCTAGAGCCTTCACAGGGGATGTGGCTCTGCATGTTGATTTTGGAGTTGGTGCCTTCAGAACCGTGAAAGAATAGTTTTCTGTTGTTTTAAGTTGCCAACCTTGTCGGAATTTGTTGTGGCAGCTACAGGAGGCTAAAATACCAGGTGATCAACTTCAACATCAACAGTGGCACATCAAATTGATATTATATAACTTTGACAAGGTATTTGGAGAGAAGCACTTCACCTCATGTAAAAAATCTATACCTGTAGTCTAATCATGATCTAAACCTCAACTAAATTCAATTTGAGGGACATTTCAGAATATATGTGGTCAGTATTTCCCCAAATTGTGAAGGGCATCAAAAATTAGGAAAACCTCAGGGACGGCCACACACCAGAGGAGGGCAAGGAGGCATGGAGACTAAACGTAATGTGATATTCTCGGTGGAATCCCGGAACACAGAAAGGACATTAGGGGAACGCTAATGAACTCCAAATAGTCTCCCGTTTATTAAATAATAAGGTATCAAAATAGCTTAATTAGCTGTGACAAATGGACACAGCAATGCGAGATGTTAGCACCAGGGGAAGCTGACTGTGGAGAGGATGGCAACTCTGTACTACCTTGGCAACTTTTATGTAAATTTAAAACTCTTCTACAATACAATTATTTAAAAGCAGCACTCAGTAAAGAATTAAGGAGTGGAAGAAAAAGATCAATTTTCCATTTTCCTGCAGTGTTGCCATCAAAAGGCTGGAGAGAGCGTTGGAAAGGAGGCGCGGGAAACCTCAGAGTCAGGCAGCTCCAGAGCTCTCCTCTCCTCTCCTCTGCAGAGCCGGAACCCCGCGCAGTCCAGGACTTCTCAGAAGGCCTTTCCACCCCCTGGTCACCCCCAGCCGCACCTCATTGATGCATCCTTTCCGGATCAACAGTCTCTGCTCCACGTAGACCAATGCCCGGTCCTCTTCCGAGCGGCTCCTCAGGGCCCGAGCGGGAGCGGCAGCGCCCCCGTGTGGCCGAAGGACTGAGGACAGGCACTCAGCTCCCCTTTCGCTTCCCCACCCGGGACCTCCCCAGGGTCCCCTTCGGTTCCCAGCTGCAGAACAGGCCTCTGTGCACATCGGGGCGACCCCGTCCCGCGACAGATTTTTCCTCCCAGTTAGAGGCGGTGGACTCCGACCTCAAGGCAGAGGGAGGTCTGCAGACCCTAAGATGTGGTTCCCAGGTCGGGACTGACCCCACAGACATACTGCGCTCCCAGTACGCAATCTCTCAGTGTTTTTGGAATGAGGCCTTGGACTCCCGAGTCCCTGAAATTTGTTCTGCTGCTTCCAGGGAGGAAGGTCTCTCCTACCCGGAATCCACCTATTGAGTCTGCAACCCTAGTGTGGAGGGACCCGGGAAGGACGTGGCGTCGCAGCTGGAGACTATATTGGGTTACAAGGATGTCTGGGATCCGCCGGTGCTGAGCATTTGCTCCTGAAGGCCGTTCCTCCGCCACGCCCCGGACCTGCAGGACCCGGCATCGGAACTCACACCCTGTAGGATCCTGGAGGGCGGCCCCGCCCCAGCCCCAGTCCAGGACTCGGGGGTTCCCCCTCCTCTTCCCCTTTGCGACCTAAGCCGACAGGACCTGGTTAGACCCTTAGGCCTCGTCCCCTGCCGTCTCCAGTCCCTGGTTAAAGGTCCTTGATTTTGGACCCAAATCTAATTTCTGGGTCCGTTGATTGTTCGCGACGGTCGCCCGCCAGGAGACGCTCCCCAGCGCCAAGCAGGCTGCGGCTGAGCGACAGTGGCGGATTTTGGCGCTTTGGCCCAGACTCCCTCGCTGAAGCGCCTCGCGGCTCCGCCCTGGAGGCTGCTCCCCGGAGGCTCCGCAGGGGTCTGTCTTGCTCTGCGGCAGGAGGGAGCTGGGGGATGTCTGCCACTGAGGCTGCACTCGCTGCCCTGGGTAAGCCTCCCCTCTGTGGACCTAAAAAAAAATATCACATACTGTAAAAATACTGACCTGTCAGCCCCAGACTCAACTTTAAGAGGTCCTTGTCTCTAGATTTATTCAGCACATTTTTGTCAGGCGCTATTCTGGGCGCGCGGGTAAAATCCAAACAGGCAAAAATCACGGCCCTCAAGGAATTTACCTTCAGGTGAAAGATACGGCCAGTAAAAAGTCACTGAAGTTAATTACAGAGGTGTCCCAAAGTAAAGAATGATTAAGAGAAAAGCAAGGCGCGGAAGATGAAGGAGCCAGGGGCAATTTTAAGGTATTATTATCGGTGTGAGATTTCCCGAGAGGCGCCCTGAGAGCCGAGTCCTGAAGCAGATGAAGGAGTGAGCCCTGGGTTACTGGGAGGAGGGGTGTTCTAGAATCACCCTCTGCAGACGTGGGGCTCCACCAGGGAAAGCACCCAGGCTGCGGCAGGAGTGGGGCTGGTTAGATTTCAGAAGGACTTCCTGAGGCGGGTTGCGGAGGTCTGGGTTTGTATATCTCCGGCTTTCCACCTGTACCTGGCACTTCGTGAAACCCTGAGCTTGCGGGGAGGGTGAGGGGCCTGGTGTGTGGAGGACGGCTGGGAGAGGAGGAGGCTGAGGTGGGTCCCAGCCCCGGCCATGTCTCTGTACTCTTTCTTTCCTGCACCCAGAATTGGAAATGTAAATGGTACTGATGTCTTCTGCAAATCCTAGAATCTGCGGAACTGAAGGAAATCTTGACGTGGCAGGATATAAAATTAAGGAATTTCTAGAAATTAATGTCTTAGAAATTAAGGAATTTCTAAGCCCTGGAGGCTCCAAGGAATAATTTCAAGAAAGACTAAGTATGAGAAAAAATGTTAATTATGCCAATCATCGTTTACATTGATTACATGTTAAAGTTGTATTTTGGATGAACTGGGTTAAATAAACATATTGCTAAAAATAATTTCACTGATTACTTTTTAGTTTTTAAAGTGTGGCTACTAGAAAATTAAAGATTACCCATGTGGCTCACATTTGTGACTCAGGTTATAATCTATTGGGCAGCACTGCTTTAGAAGGCTAGCAACTTTAGCTCTTATGTTTACATCGATGATTTATGTCAAGTTAGTTTTTGGATATGGTGTTCATTATTTTCCTTGTCATTTTTTCCCAGCACCATTTGTTGAAAACATGGTCCTTTCCCCTTGAAGCATTTTTCAAGACATATATGTGTGGTTTTATTGGTGTACTCTTTATTCTATTCCACTGATTCATGGCTGTCTTTATGCCAATACCACAGCTTTGATTCCTGGAGCTTTATAGTAAGGCTTGTAATCAGGTAGTGTGTATTTTCCACGTTTCTTTCTTTCTTTCTTTCTTTCTTTTTTTTTTTTTAAAGAGACTGAGTTTCACTTTTGTTGCCCAGGTTGGAGTGCAATGGCATGATCTTGGCTCACCACAACCTCTGCCTCCCAGGTTCAAGCAATTCTCCTGGCTCAGCCTCCTTAATAGCTGGATTACAGGCATGTGCCACCATGCCCAGCTAATTTTGTATTTTTAGTAGATAGGGGGTTTCTCCATGTTTGTCAGGCTGGTCTCAAACTCCCGACCTCAGGTGATCCGCCTGCCTCGGCCTCCCAAAGCGCTGGGATTGCAGGCATGAGCCACTGCACCCAGCCAAGTTTCTCCTTTTTAAAAATTACTGTGGCTATTCAAAGTCTTTCAGATTTCCATATAAATTGAAAAATCAGCTTGGTAATTTCTTTTATAAAAAGCCTGCCAGGATTTAGTTTTATTTTTTTAAACTTTTAGGTTCAGGCCTGCCATGATTTTGATTGGAATTGCATTTAAGCTACAGATCAATTTTGGGAGACTTGGTACCTCAACAATACTGAGTATTCCAATCCTTGAACATGATAATTCTCCCCACTTAATTAGGTCTTCTGTATTTCTTTTTTTGGGCACAGGGTCGTTTTGTTTTTTGATTTTTTTTTTTAAATTTCAATAGTTTTTTGGGGAACAGCTAGTGTTTGGTTACATGAATAAGTTCCTTGGTGGTGTTTTCTAAGATTTTGGTGCACCCATCACTTGAGCAGCATATACTGTACCCAATGTGTAGTCTTTTATCCCTCACCTCTCTACTCCCCTTCCCCTGAGTGGCCAAAGTTCCTTTTATTAATCTAATGCCTTTGCTTCCTCATAGCTTAGCTCCCACTTATGAGTCAGGGCATACCATGTTTGGTTTTCTATTCCTGAGTTACTTCACTTAGAATAATGGTGTCCATTTCCATCCAGGTTGCTGCGAATCCCATTATTTTATTCCTTTTTATGGCTGAGTAGTATTCCATGGTACATATCGTTATACATATCTATATATTTTGTTTTTTTTTATCCAGTCGTTGATTGATGGGCATTTGGGCTGGTTCCATGGTTTTACAGTTGCAAATTGTGCTGTTATTAACATGCATTTTGGTTATCTTTTTCAGATAATGACTTCTTTTCCTCTGGGTAGATACATGACAGTAGGATTGTTGGGTCAAATAGTAGACATACTTTTAGTTATTTAAGGAATCTCCAAGCTGTTTTCCATAGTTGTTGTACTAGTTCACATTCCCACCAGCAGTGTAAAAGTGTTCCCTTCTCACCACATCCACGCCAACATCTATTATTTTTTGATATTTTGAGTATGGCCATTCTGCAGGAGTGAGTTGTTACTGCACTGTGGTTTTGATTTGCATTTCCCTGATCACTAGTGAGGTTGGGCATTTTTTCATATGTTTCTTGGCCATTTGTATATTTCTTTTGAGGATTTTCTATTCATGTCCTTAGCACAATTTTTTCTTTGAAAGTTTTTAGTTTATTAAGCTTCTTGTGAAAAATCCACAAGGGTCACAGATGACGTCATTGCAGCACATTTACTCCTTCGGCTTTTTTCCAGCCCCGACATTGGCCTTTGCAGTCCCCTGACTTCCTTCATTCTGTTCCTGCGTTCCTTTCGTTGCTTTCTTGAGTCTTTTTCTTCTCATACAGGCCATGTCTCTCAGGTCTCTGTTTGGGTTCCTTTTTCTTTGCATAATCCAGGGAATCATAAATCACACCAAAGCCAGTTGTCTTGCCACCACCAAAATGAGTTCTGAATCCAAATACAAGGATGGTATCCAGTGCGGCCTGGTACATTTTGACTGTTTTTTCCTGAAATTCTGTCTTAGGCATGGCTGCCTTCCCGGGATGAAGGACATCAATGACCATTTGTTTCCTCTGATGTAGTTGGCTGGTCATTAACTTTCTAGTGTGGAGAGTTACTGTGTCGTTCATGATGGCGGCCTTAGCACATTTTCTGATGAGATTTTTGCTTTGTTTTTGCTGATTTCTTTGAATTCCTTGTGGATTCTGGATATTAGTCCTTTGTCAGATGTATAGATGGTGAGGATTTTCTTTCACTCTGTGAGTTGTCTGTTACTCTGCTGATTATTTCTTTGCTGTGCAGAGGCTTTTAGTTTAATTAAGTTCTGTCTATTTATCTTTGTTTTTGTTGCACTTGCTTTTGGGTTCTTGGTCATGAAGTCTTTGCCTAAGCCAATGTCTAGAAGGGTTTTTAAAAAATGTCATCTTGGCCGGGCGCGGTGGCTCAAGCCTGTAATCCCAGCACTTTGGGAGGCCGAGGCAGGTGGATCACAAGGTCACGAGATCGAGGCCATCCTGGTCAACATGGTGAAACCCCGTCTCTACTAAAAATACAAAACATTAGCTGGGCATGGTGGCATGTGCCTGTAATCCCAGCTACTCAGGAGGCTGAGGCAGGAGAATTGCCTGAACCCAG
>NW_022437156.1:762886-765590 GCF_009761245.1 Sapajus apella
AAAAAAAAAAAAAAAAAAAAAAAGTCATCTTTTAAAATTTTTATGGTTTCACATGTTAGATTTAAGTCTTTGATCGATCTTGAGTTGATTTTTGGATAGGGTGAGAGATGAGGATCCAGTTTTATTCTATATGTGGCCTGCCAATCAACCCAGTACCATTTGTTCAATAGGGTGTCGTTTCCCCAGTTTATGTTTTTGTTTTCTTTGTCGAAAATCAGTTGATCATAAGTACTTGGCTTTATTTCTGGGTTCTCTATTCTATTCCATTGGTCTATATGCCTATTTTTTTTTTTTTTGAGACAAAATCTCCCTCTGTTGCTCAGGCTGGAGTGCAGTGGTGTGGTCTCAGCTCACTGCTGTCACCGCCTCCTAGATTCAAGCGATTTTCCTGCCTCAGCCTCCTGAGTAGCTGGGACTACAGGCGTGCACCACGACACCTGGCTAATTTTTGCATTTTTCGTAGAGACAGGGTTTCACCATGTTGGCCAAGATGGTCTCCATTACCTGATCCTGTGATCCACCCATCTCAGCCTCCCAAAGTGCTGGGATTACAGGTGTGAGCCACCGAGCCTGGCCTATATGCCTATTTTTAAACCAGTACCATGTGGTTTTAGTGACTGTGGCCCTATAGCATAGTTTGTAGTCGGGTAATGTAATGGCTCCAGATTTGTTCTTTTTGGTTAGTCTTACTTTGGCTATGCAGTGTCTTTTTTGGTTCCATATGAATTTTAGGATTGCTTTTTCTAGTTCTGTGAAGAATGATGGTGGCATTTTGATGAAAATTGCACTGAATTTGTAGAGTGCTTTTGGCAGTATGGTCATTTTCACAATATTGATTCTACCCATCCACGAGCATGGACTGTGTTTCCATTTGTCTATGTCATCTATGATTACTTTCAGCAGTGTTTTGTATTTTGCCTTATAGAGGTCTTTTACCTACTTGGCTAGGTATATTCCTAAGTCTTTTAATTTTGTTGCAGCTAAAGTAAAAGTGGCTGAGTTCTTGATTTGATTCTCAGCTTGGTGGCTGTTGGTGCATATCAGAGCTACTGATTTGTGTATATTAATTTTGTATCCTCAAACTTTGCTGAATTCGTTCACCAGTTCTAGGAGCTTTTTGGATGAGTCCTCAGGGTTTTCTAGGCATACAATCATGTCAGCAGCAAACAACGACAGCGTGACTTCCTCATTACCAATTTTGATGCCCTTATTTCTTTCTCTAGTCTGATTGCTCTGGCTAGGGCTTCCAGTACTACGTTGAATAGAAGTGGTGAAAGTAGGAATCCTTGACTTGTCCCAGTTCTCAGTGGGAATGGTTTCAACTTTTCCTTATTTAGTATAATATTGGCCATGGGTTTGTCAGAGATGCCTTTTATTTCCTTAAGGTATGTTGCTTCTATGCTGATTTTGCTGAGAGTTTTAATCATAAGGGATACTGGATTTTGTGAAATGATTTTTCTGCATGTATTGAGATGATCATGTGATTTTTGTTTTAAATTTTGTTTATGTGGT
Source organism: Sapajus apella (assembly GCF_009761245.1). Classification (NCBI taxonomy): domain Eukaryota; kingdom Metazoa; phylum Chordata; class Mammalia; order Primates; family Cebidae; genus Sapajus; species Sapajus apella. The sequence continues at coordinate 764,399 of NW_022437156.1, forward strand.
GTATTACATTTATTGACTTGCCTATGTTAAGCCAACCCTGTATCTCTGGTAGGAAGCCCACTTGATCGTGGTGGATTATTGTTTTGATACGCTGTTGGATTCTGTTAGCTAGTATTTTTTGAGGATTTTTGCATCTATGTTCATTTGGGATTTTGGCATGTAGTTTTGTTTCTTTGTGATGTCCTTTCCTGGTTTTGGTATTAGGGTGATACTGGCTTCACAGAATGATTTAGACAGGACTCCCTTTCTCTGCCTTTTAGAATAGTGTCAGTTGGATTGGTACTATTTATTTGAATGTCTGGTAGAATTCTGCTGTGAATCCATCTGGCCCTTGGCTTTTGTAGTTGTTGTTGGTAAATTTTAATATTACCATTTCAATCTCACTGCTTGTTATTGGTCTGTTCAGGGTTTCCATTTCTTCAGAGTTTAATCTAGGAGGGTTTGTATATTTCCAGGAATTTATCCATGTTCTCTAGGTTTTCTAGTTTATGTGCATAAAGGTGTTCGTAGTAGCCTTGAATGATCTTTGTATTTCTGTAGTATTGGTTTTAATATCTCCCATTTTGTTTCTTTTCTTTTTTTTTTTTCCAAGCCAAACTGTATCCAGCTTTATTAAAGACACTTTCCATAAACAATCATGGTATTTCAGGCAGGACATGGGCAGACAATCATTAACAGTATACAACAACTTTCAAACTCCCTTCTTTGATGGACTACCAAAAATCAGAAAGCCACTATAAAACCCAATGAAGTCTTCATCTGATGCTCTGAACAGGGAAAGTTTAGAGCGAGGGTTGACATTTCACATTTAGCATGTTGTTTAACAACTTTTCACGAGCCGACCCTGACTTTCAGGAAGTGAAATGAAAATGGCAGAATAATCTTCAGATAAGAAGATTCACAATCTAGAAATGGAATCACTGCTCTTTTGACAGGTGCCATCTCAGTGGCATCACTGGCAAGTCCAGATTGCCTGACACACTGGTAACCAATGACTGGGGGTCAGGTCCCAACAGATGTCTGGGCTTAAGGGAGTTAAGTCTATGCTGAAAGACGGAAAGCGAGAAGAGGACATAAAAATGAATTTGTTTTTCCATACCACAAGGCTTTTGTGTGCCAAGGTGGCCATGTGTGTCAAAGTCAGGGAATCCCTCCTCCTGGGAGCCAAGAGGAAGTCTCTCAAAACTAGAAG
>NW_022437157.1:0-12731 GCF_009761245.1 Sapajus apella
ATCGTTCTACTATAAGGACACGTGTACACGAATGTTCATTGCAGCACTGTTTACAATAGCAAAGACCTGGAACCAACCCAAATGCCCATCGACGATAGACTGGATAGGGAAAATGTGGCACATATACACCATGGAATATTATGCAGCCATCAGAAACGATGAGTTTGGGTCCTTTGTAGGGACATGGATGAACCTGGAAACCATCATTCTCAGCAAACTGACAGAAGAGCAGAAGATCAAACACCGCATGGTCTCACTCATAGGTGGGTGTTGAACAATGAGAACACATGGACACAGGGAGGGGAGCACTACACACTGGGGTCAGTTAGGGGGAAATAGGGGAGGGAGGGTGGGGGATGGGCAGCTGGGGAGAGATAGCAAGGGGAGAAATGCCAGATGTAGGTGATGGGGAGGAAGGCAGCAAATCACACTGCCACGTGTGTTCCTATGCAACAATTTTGCATGTTCTTCACATGTACCCCAAAATGTAAAATGCAATAAAATAAATAAATGGGAAAAAAAAAATAAATAAAAGAATGGACACACAGAAATATTAAGATAAAAAAAAAAAGCTCTTAAAAGTTAAAAAAAAAAAGTAAAACGCCCTAAATAAAAAAAAAAAAAAAAAAAAAAAAAAAAAAAAAAAAAATACAATATTAACCCTAAATGTAAGTAGACTAAATGCCCCAATCAAAAGACACAGACTGGCAAATTGGATAAAAAGAAAAAACCCATTGGTGTCCTGTATCCAGGAAACCCATCTCACATGCAAGGATACACAAAGGCTCAAAATAAAGGGATGGAGGAAGATTTACCAAGCAAATGGAGAGCAAAAAAAATCAGGAGTTCCAATTCTCATCTCTGATAAATTAGACTTTAAAGCAACAAAGATCAAAGGAGACAAAGAGGGACATTACATAATGGTAAAAGGATCAATGCAACAAGAAGAGTTAACGATCCTAAATATATACGCACCCAATACAGGAGCACCCAGATACATAAGGCAAGTTCTTAATGACTTACAAAGAGACTTAGACTCCCACACAATAATAGTGTGAGACTTTAACACCCCATTGTCAACAATAGAGAGATTAACCAGACAGAAAATTAGCAAGGATATCCAAGACTTGAACTCAGACCTGGAACAAGCAAGCCTAATAGACATTTACAGAACTCTCCACCCCAAATCCACAGAATATATATTCTTCTCAGCACCACATCACACCTACTCTAAAATTCACCACATAATTGGGAGTAAATCACTCCTCAGCAAAAGCAAAACAACGGAAATCATAACAAACAGTCTCTCAGACGACACTGCAATCAAGTTAGAACTCAGAATTCAAAAACTAACCCAGAACCGCACAGCTTCATGGAAACTGAACAACTTGCTCTTGAATGTTGACTGCATAAACAATGAAATGAAGACAGAAATAAAGATGTTCTTCGAAACCAACGAGAATGAAGACACAACATACCAGAATCTCTGGGACACATTTAAAGCAGTCTCTAGAGGAAAATATATAGCAATAAGTGCCCACATGAGAAGCAAGGAGAGATCAAAAATTGACACCCTATTGTCAAAACTGAAAGAGTTAGAGGAGCAAGATCAAAAAACTCAAAGTCTAGCAGAAGACAAGAAACAGCTAAGATGAGAGCAGAACTGAAGGAGATAGAGACAAAAAAAGCCCTTCAAAAAATCAATAAATCCAGGAGCTGGTTTTTTGAAAAGATCAACAAAATAGACCACTAGCCAGATTAATAAAAAAGAAAAGAGAGAATAACCAAATTGATGCAATAAAAAAAGGTAAAGGGGATATCACCACAGATTCCACAGAAATTCAAACCATCATCAGAGATTATTACAAACAACTCTATGCACACAAACTAATAAACCTGGAAGAAATGGATAAATTCCTGGACATTTGCCTCCTCCCAAGCCTAAACCAGGAAGAAGCTGAAACCCTGAACAGACCCATAACAAGGTCTGAAGTTGAGGCAGCAATTAAGAGATTACCACCCACAAAAAGCCCAGGCCCAGATGAGTTCACAGCCGAATTCCACCAGACGTACAAAGAGGAGCTGGTACCATTCCTTCTGAAACTATTCCAAACAACACAAAAAGAGGGAATTCTTCCCAAATCATTTTATGACAGCAACATCATCCTGATTCCAAAACCCGTCAGAGACTCAACAAGAAAAGAAAACTTCATGCCAATATCCATGATCAACATAGATGCAAAAATCTTCAATAAAATACTGACAAGCCGATTGCAACAGCACATCAAAAAGCTTATCCACCATGATCAAGTAGGCTTCATCCCAGGGATGCAAGGCTGGTTCAACATACGCAAGTCTATAAATGTAATTCACCACATAAACAGAACCAAAGACAAAAACCACATGATGCTCTCAATTGATGCAGAGAAGACCTTTGACAAAATTCTACAGCCCTTTATGCTAAAAACCCTCAATAAGCTAGGTATCGATGGAACGTATCTCAAAATAATAAAAGCTATTTATGCCAAACCAACAGCCAATATCATACTGAATGGGCAAAAACTGGAAGCATTCCCCTTGAAATGTGGCATCAGACAAAGATGCCCTCTCTCACCGCAGCTATTCAATATAGCATTAGAAGTTCTAGCCAGAGAAATCAGGCAAGAAAAAGAAATAAAGGGCATTCAAATAGGAAAGGAGGAAGTCAAATTGTCTCTATTTGCAGACGACATGATTGTATATCTAGAAGACTCCATCGTCTGAGCTCCAAACCTCCTGAAACAGATAAGCAACTTCAGCAAAGTCTCAGGATACAAAATCAATGTGCAAAAATCACATGCATTACTATACACCAAAAACAGACTTAAAGAGAGCCAAATCAAGAACAAACTTCCATTCCCAATTGCCACAATGAGAATAAAATACCTAGGAATACAACTAATAAGGAACATAAAGGACCTCTTCAAGGAGAACTACAAGCCACTGTTCAACGAAATAAGAGAGGACACAAACAGATGGAGAAACATTCTATGTTCATGGTTAGGAAGAATCAATATCGTGAAAATGGCCATACTGCCCAAAGTAATTTACAGATTCAATGCTACCCCCATCAAGCTACCAATGACCTTCTTCACAGAACTGGAAAAAACCACCTTAAACTTCATATGGAACCAAAAGAGAGCCCGCATATCCAAGTCAATTCTAAGGAAAAAGAATAAACTGGGGGGACATCACACTACTGGACTTCAAACTATGCTACAAGGCTACAGTAATAAAAACAGCATGGTACTGGTACCAAAACAGAGATATAGACCAATGGAACAGAACAGAGGTCTCGGGGGCAACACAACATATCTACAACCATCTGATCTTTGACAAACGAGACAAAAATAAGCAATGGGGAAAGGATTCCCTGTTCAATAAATGGTGTTGGGAAAGCTGGCTAGCCATGTGCAGAAAGCAGAAACTGGACCCCTTCCTGACACCTTACACTAAAATTAACTCCCGATGAATTAAAGACTTAAACGTAAGACCTAACACCATAAAAACCCTAGAAGAAAATCTAGGCAAAACCATTCAGGACATAGCTGTAGCCAAGGACTTCATGACCAAAACACCGAAAGCATTGACAACAAAACCAAAATAGACAAATGGGACCTAATCAAACTCCACAGCTTCTGCACAGCAAAGGAAACAATCATTAGAGTGAATCGGCAACCAACAGAATGGGAAAAAATTTTTGCAGTTTACCCAACTAACAAAGGACTGATATCCAGAATTTACAAAGAACTAAAACAGATTTACAAGAAAAAACTAACAAGCCCATTCAAAAGTGGGCAAAGGATATGAACAGACACTTTACAAAAATAGACACACATGAGGCTAACAAACATATGAAAAAATGCTCATCATCACTGGTCATCAGAGAAATGCAAATCAAAACAACATTGAGATACCATCTCACGCCAGTTAGAATGGCGATCTTTAAATAATCTGAAGACAACAGATGCTGGAGAGGCTGTGGAGAAATAGGAGCACTTTTACCCTGTTGGTGGGAGTGTAAATTAGTTCAACCATTGTGGAAGACAGTGTGGCGATTCCTCAATGACCTAGAAATAGAAATTCCATTTGACCCAGCAATCCCATTACTGGGTATATATCCAAAGGATTACAAATCGTTCTACTATAAGGACACGTGCACACCAATGTTCATTGCAGCACTGTTTACAATAGCAAAGACCTGGAACCAATCCAAATGCCCATATACAATAGACTGGATAGGGAAAATGTGGCACATATACACCATGGAATATTATGCAGCCATCAAAATCGATGAGCTTGGGTCCTTTGTAGAGACATGGATGAACCTGGAAACCATCATTCTCAGCAAACTGACAGAAGAGCAGAAGATCAAACACCGCATGTTCTCACTCATAGGCGGATGTTTAACAATGAGAACACATGGACACAGGGAGGGGAGCACTACACAGTGGGGCCAGTTGGGGGGAAATAGGGGAGGGACAGTGGGGGGTGGGGAGCTGGGGAGAGACATCAAGGGGAGAAATGCCAGATGTAAGTGATGGGGAGGAAGGCAGCAAATCACACTGCCATGTGTGTACCTATGCAAAAATCTTGCATGTTCTTCACATGTACCCCAAAACCTAAAATGCAATAAAATAAATAAATGGGAAAAAATAGTGGGCAAAGCATATGAACAGATACTTTACAAAAGAAGACATACATGGGGCCAGCAAACATATGATAAAATCCTCATGATCACTGGTCATCAGAGAAATGCAAATCAAACAACATTGAGATACCATCTCACGCCAATTAGATTGGCGATCATTAAAAGATCTGGAGACAACAGATGCTGGAGAGTATGTGGAGAAATAGGAACACTTTTACACTGTTAGTGGGAGTGTAAATTAGTTCAACCATTGTGGAAGACAGTGTGGAGATTTCTCAAGGAACCAGAAATAGAAATTCCATTTGACCCGGCAAACCCATTACTGGGTATATATCCAAAGGATTATAAATCGTTCTATTATAAGGACATGTGCACACGAATGTTCATTACAGCACTGTTTACAATAGCAAAGACCTGTAACCAACCCAAATGCCCATCGATGTTAGACTGGACAGGGAAAATGTGGCACATATACACCACGGAATATTATGCAGCCATCAAAAATGATGAGTTTGTGTCCTTTGTAGGGATGTGGATGAACCTGGAAACCATCATTCTCAGCAAACTGACAGAAGCGCAGAAGATCAAACACTGCATGTTCTCACTCATAGGTGGGTGTTGAACAATGAGAACACATGGACACAGGGAGGGGAGCACTACACACTGGGGTGAGTTGGGGGGAAATAGGGGAGGGACGGTGGGGGGTGGGGAGCTGGGGAGAGATAACAAGGGGAGAGATGCCAGATGTCGGTGTTGGGTAGGAAGGCAGCAAATCACACTGCCACTTGTGTACCTATGCAACAATCTTGCATGCTCTTCACATGTACCCCAAATCCTAAAATGCAATAAAATTATTGAATGGGAAAAAGAAAAGAAATAATGAAATGTGTGGCTTCTTCTCTGAAGGAATGATCCTCTTTGCCTCCCCTTTTCTTCTCCTCTGAGCTTCCACATTATTACACATGTGGCGTTCAGGTGTCCTTTATTTTTTCTTGTTATCCCACTAGTATCTTGAGGAAGATGCATAATATGGGTAAAGTGACGGAAGTCCTAGAGACCAAGTGGGATGCCTGGTCCCAGACTAAGCCCCAGATCCAATGCAGCACCACACCCGGTCTGCCCCCATTACTCCCTAAGCAGCACCTCCCCACGGCTGGACAAGTAGGAAGTGCATCCTGCAGTGACTGTCATCAGTGGGTACCACAGGGCTCCAGTGTTTGGTGCTCACACATTGTCTAGGCCAAGAGGTGTCATCTTGGCAGCCAGGCCCTGTAGGTCCACTGTAATGTACCTGGTTGGGCACAGCTCTGGAACTTGGGCCTGGGAATGAGCCCCAAGTGTTTCAAGTAGCTTTTCTAGATTCCTACTCTCACATGTCATCAATCACTAGATCCTCTCTGGCACATACATGTTATTGGACTTGGGGGGCATGGGGCATGAGATGGGATGGGGAGTAAGTGGTCAAATATTCCCTCTTCACTGCAACACAGTTATGTCATCTTTCAAACTAGGGACATGAATGGTGCTGACATTGCACCCTGATCCTGTAATCCCTGGGGTAAATAGCCACAGTTCCTACTTTCTGTTCACAACTAAATCAACTTTATCATTTGTGAATTTACGGATCCCATCCATCATCCTAATAAGTTTGCTATAACACCCTCTAAACTATCAGTAAATGGGGGCATGCTGTGAGGTTCAAGCTGAGTCTGTCACCAACACCACCAGCATGTCCGTCCTGAGAATTTCCCTGAGAGGGTCCTTGGGGTAACCTTGGTAGAGATGGGAAGAGGAGATTAAGTTTTAAACCAGACTTTCATTTCCTCCTGCTCAGTTTTCTCTTTAATTTCCCTACTGAGGAAAGTGTTTGAAGCTTTATTGTTTGAAGCTTTCAGCCAGGATAAATTAAATCCTAATGCAGACAATACCAAGAAATTATTTTTAGTCCCTGGCTATATCTGATGTTTTTCCTAACTGGCTATTTTAGGCAGTGAATGAGCCATAAAGGTTTTGTTGTTGTTGTAGTTTTGAGATGGAGTTTTGCTCTTGTCGCCCAAGCTGGAGTGCAGTGCCATGACCTCGGCTCATTGAAACCTCTGGCTCCCAGGTTCAAATGATTCTCCTGCCTCAGCCTCTCAAGTAGCTGGGAGTACAGGTGCTCACCACCACACCCAGATAATTTTTCTATTTGTAGTAGAGATGAGGTTCTACCATGTTGGCTAGGCTGGTCTCAAACTTTTGACCTTAGGTGATCCACCTGCCTCGACTTCCCAAAGTGCTGAGCTTACAGGCATGAGCCACCTCACCTGGCCCACATTGGATTTGATCTAGTACTATTCCCATTTCTCATTTCACCCTGAGGAACAAAGCAACAAAATGTTGCCTCTAGGATTATAGCAGCCAAGAAAAGACAGGAACTTCTCAATGACTAAGCACCTACTATGCTCACAGTACTGACCACTATCCATATGTTGCCTCATTTAATTGATGCAGGGATCCCCTCAAGAAGTAGTGGTGTTCTGGTTTAAAGTGGAGGACACTGAGGCTCAGTAAAGTTAAGGAACTAACTGAAGATGAAGAAGTTTGGGATAACACAAATTTGAGTCCACCTGACTCAAAGCTCAGGTTCTTAGCCCTTCACTCTGCAGCCTGAGAAGTCAGGGACTGCACACAGAGGGTGCTCACTGCTTCTCAGCACCTCTTTGCTGGGCTTCTGGAGCCAGAGTTCTTTCCATTCCACTTTTTCTTCTCCATGCACCCAGCACAGAGTCCTGGCCTCTGAAGATGGGACAAGACCTTATACATACTGCACTTCTAGCTTAGAATTTATCAATAGATGAGCTGTGCTTGAGATGAACATCACCTGTTCCAAGGGGCCAACAGGGGTTTTATGTGCATCCTTGACTCTGTTGCCCAGAGACACTTGTTTCAACCTCAGCACTGCCCCAGGAGTTGGCAGAAAGGCAAGCAAATGTTTCCCTCACCTGCAATCCCTCCACCATCTGCAGTGAGGTTTGGCCTCTGGAGTGACACATCTGGTGAGCACCAGCCTGACATTTTGCCATGACAATCTTTCCAGAGGAAGATTGAAGCCCTTCTCTCTTCCATTTGAAGTCACTGTTCTTTCAGATAGGCAACTGTTTATCACCACTTCCTCTTTGTTTTTTGAGCCACAATTTCTAGAACAGTCAACCAGTAGTAGTGCAATGGCATAGCAGCTGCACTGTGAAGCTGAATTCCCTTCACAAAAGCCAAGTCTCTGTTACTTTCCTTCTGCAGTGCAGAGCATGTTCCCCATCGGGTGTGACCAGGGAACATGAAAACACTGATCACTGTTATAGGTAAGACTTAGAACCTCCTATGGCCATGGTTCAGAGTAAACTGATTTTCTGGCATAAAGGAGGTTTGAAAGGGGTTGGAAATTACATTTTTATTAAATTCCTTCTTTAAGTCAGGCATTGTATTAAAGACGTAACATAGTTGTCCTTACTCTTTATTTCACAGTGATTTTAATTAGTATCTGATATTTTATATATTTGAGGAGGAGAGATCTACTGGATACTGATTTAAATATACAGTTCCTAGCAGAACATGATGCTGTTGAGGGCAAATAGAAACCTCATCGCACCTGCTCAGAGGAGAAACTTGTCTGTTCTGTAGCCCTTGATAATAATCTTTGAGAAGGAAAGACTGTTAAACTTCTCTGAATTGGCCAGGTGTGGTGGCTCACCTGTAATCTCAGCACTTTGGGAGGCCAAGTGGGTAGATCACAGGGTCAGGAGTTTGAGACCTACCTGGCCAATATGGTGAAATCCTGTGTCTACTAAAAATACAAAAGTTATCTGGGCATGGTGGCGGGTGCCTGTAGTTCCAGCTACTCAGGACGCTGAGACAGGAGAATAGCTTGAACCTGGAAGGCGGAGGCTGCAGTGAGCTAAGATCGCATCATTGCACTCCACCTGGGCAACAAGAGTGAAACTTTGTCTCAAAATAAACAAGCAAACAAATAAATAAACAAACATAACAAAATAAACTTCTCTGAATTTTGGCTCTGTCACCCCAGCTGGTTTTTTCTCTCCAAGGGACACAGTAATGAAGGGCCCAGTGGATCTGGCCATGTTCTCACAGCATCACTGAGCTGTAAGATGCAATGTGTTTTCTGATTCTGCTATACCCCGTGCAAGAGTACGCTAGCTATTCTTTTTACAGGGAGCCAGACAATGTGAACTGTACAGAAGAATTATTTTTGCAGTGCCACAAGCCATTCTAGGTGGAATCCAAATCACCACTTGCCTTAGACAGCAACATCCTCAGCTTCAGTGCAGGTCCAGAGTCAGCCGAGGCCAGAGTGAGAACCATCCAGGAGTGGAAGAAACACTGTCCAGGTTCTCTGCACGCTGTCCAGAAGTGGAGGCCATTTTCCCCTCCTCCTCCAACAACCTCAATGTAGAACAATTCCAGGTGGGAGTAGCTGGTTTGTTTCTGGCAAGGGTGTAGACTGTTGAATAAGCAGTCACCTGCTCACAGACCAGCAAAATGCTTCACCCCTCACTGTCTGAATGCCTAGAACTGGCCATGAGTCCTGCTACTGGGAGAAACATCTCTGAAGTATGTCCCTGGGATCACTCCAGAATCATAAAAGAAGCGAGGAGAGCGGTCCCGTACTTCCCCTGTGTGTGCCCAGTGATGCTCAGATATTATATTTAACCACTGCTGCTTAGGTCATGGGCTAAGAAATGCCAGTGACTTTGAGGTGAAATTGATAGTCCCTGGGAAATGAGTCTGATGACATCTGTCTTCGTCTTCATTCCCTGGATTGCTTTATTAGTTTTCTAGCGCTTCCAAATCAAAGCACCACAAACTGGGCATCTTCAAACAGAAATGGATTCTCTCATCGTCCTGGAGGTCAGATGTCTGCAATCAGGGTATCAGCAGGGCCATGCTCCCTCTGAAGGCTCCAGGGAAGGACCCTTCCTTGCCTCTTCCTAGCTTCTGGTGGTTTCTGGGGGTGGTCCCCTGGCTTGTAAATACACAACCCCAATTTCTGCCTCTGTTGGTACATGGTCTTCTCTGTGCGTCTCTTGACCTGTGTCTCTTCTAATAAGGACGTAAGTCTTGTTGAATTTAAGACCTACCTCCAATCCAGTATCATCTCATCTTAACTTACTGTATCTGCAAAAACCCCATTTACAAATAAGGTCACATTCTGAAGTTCCAAGTGAATGGAATGAATGAATTTATTCACTGAGTGAATTTTTGGAGGGCACTCTTCATTTCACTGTAATTATCTTTAAAAGACTTCATTTATGACTTCCCTGTTGGTTTCTCACTCATATTCCTTTCTGGACAGATGCCAGCCCTGCCATTCCTGCTGATTCAGCTGCTTTGCCCAGCAACCAAGGAACCAGGCCTGCCCAGCCCTTCTATCTTCTGAGTGGCACCGGCCAGCTGAGCAGGACACTAGAATATGGCAGCAGTGGCCCATGGGATGAGATGAGGCCTGAAAAAATGGATGCATCTGGAGACGTAGCCTCCTTCTCCTCTTTGTCCCAGCCCAACTCCAAAACCTTTGGTAAAACCTAAAGGAGCACTTGGTGAAATCGAGCCCATTGATAGGAATGACACTTTCCTTTCCAGGCCAGAGAATTTTTTGATGCCTCTGATAGAACCTGGCTCACATAAGATGATGGGACAAAATGTGGATCCACCAGACAATGAGAACTAGCTCAGTGCTAGTTCCTCACAAGTGTCTTCTCCTAGCAACCCTACCTGGGAACTCATTCTGGGCAGGAAAGCAGGAAAAGTCAGGGACATTCTGAGGCACTCCACAAGGAGGATGAGCGACCTCACATTTAAATGCTGCCTTCTCTCTGTGCTACAACACTCTTAGGCCTAGAATAAGACTGCCCTGGTAGGCTAAGCTCAGATCTCCATGGGGAAGGTCTTCCTTAGGTCAAGAGCTACTGTAGGATGGGAAACTATTTCTACAGAGTCACCCATCCCTCCACACTCTTTCCACTTTTTCACACACACTGTGCATACAACCATGAGCGAATCCTGCCCCTATAAACAATGCTTTTGGATTTGGAGCAAGGCACACTGGCACCCAGCACGAGGACTGCAGCTATTTAGAGGAACGGCTTGAAGCAGCTCCATTTCTCGGTCTAAGGCAGGGTCCCAACAAGACACTTGAAATTCTCAGAGAGAAACTGGACTCCACACAAAACCTCCCAGTGGAGGAATCCTCTTCTCAACCTTCCCTCAGAATATCTTTTTCCTTCCTTGGAGTTGTTCCCTTCTTTCCTGTTCCCCTTCAGATTCTGACATCTCCACAGGCTCTTCCATGCTTCTCTTTACCAAAGCTGGTTAAAGGAAAACACTCACTGTCACTCGTTATTCACAGCCTGGTTTAGTTTTGTATGCACTTACCTTGGTCTTTCTCTCAAAGGCTGTGGAGTTGGGGACAATTGCGGGGGAGAGGGATGAGGTGGGGAGGGAGGCTCTCTGGACTGTTATCCATGGCCAGGAAGTAGACAGCCTTTCCCATTACTAAGCCAGTTCTGCCTAGAGGCCTTTAGCAGTTTCTCACCCAGTGTCCATCTCCCTTAGATGTGCTTGGCAGTCTCTGTCTGGGAGGAGGCCTGTGGTGTTTCCTCACAGGGAGCCACTGCGAGATTGAAAGCCAGGAGCTCTTTAAGTAAAGTTGCCTGGTGCTTCCTGAATGCCTAGGGTAGAGGAGGAAGCTGACAGAAGGATGGAGATCCGTAGGGATCTCACAGAGAGATGCCTGGCGGGCCTCACAGCTGCGCAGGGATGATCAGGCTTCCCTGCCTCACACTTCTCCTGTGTCTTGGTGGTTTGCAGTAGGGGCTGACCTGCTGGAAAACAATCTTGCTGAGATCCAGAACCTGCACCAGCACCTGGAGGAGCCCATCACCATCAATGACCACCTGAATGAGAGGCTGGTGCATGTGCTCAGCCATAGTGACCGAGGGAAAGGTAGGAAGGCAGACATTTTTGTTTCTGTTCACATCTAAGAAGTCTCTAAAGAGCATATAGCTTCTTGGGGCAAGTAAACCTTCTTCACAGGTTTAGAGCATGCTGGTCTACCTGATTCCTCACAGTCAGCCCAGATAGGGAAGCAGGAAGTGTACTACTGTTCCCACTGAGTGGTTTGTCCCAAGTAGGGACAGGTCTCCTTCTCAGGACTATGTGCAGTGATGCCATTCTCATATGTTATTATACTGCCTGATGCTGTTCTTGGGCTTGTGGCCTGACTGGCTTGTGGTAGCACCAAGGTTTCCATAGTGCCACTTCAGCAGAGTGAGGGTGACCTTTCACCTCTATGCCGTGACTGCATGCCTTGGAGATCACCTGCCTGTTCTCTTGTGCTAATAACCCTTATTCCCACACTCTTGCCCCTGGATGCTCTCACTTGGAGACCAATCCTCCCACCCCCCTTCTTCTCCCTTATTAAGGCCAAAAGAATGATAACTTCCCACATCACAGAAGCAGCCCGTTAGGGGAAAAGACCCTGATCTACACCTGAAGCCAGTGCACGTGAGAGTGTGTGGCCTGCTGTGGGTGCCCAGCAGAACCTGAGTCTGAGCCACATTGCACTTTATCCCAGCGCATGGAGACACCAGAGTTTCTGCTTGGCTGAGACTAAAACGTTAATGGGTGCAGCAAAGTACATCTTTGAAAGTATCTGTTCCCTAAATGTGTGGCACAGCTGGGTTGTTTCTCTTCCCTGTGAAGTAGCTACCTCTATCTTTTATGGGGAGGACCTGTAGTCCACACCCTAGTTCTGCAACAGAAAATGGGCCTCAGTGAAGCAAACTGGAATTTTCAGCCTTCCAGAAGGAGAAAACTCAAAGCTAAAGTCCCTTCCATATCATATTTCCCCCTTTCTGCAGCTATGCCCAGTTGTAGAAGCAAAGAGAAGTAGGCAGCACAAAATTGACCAGATCCACAAGGCCTAAAACTATAATCACGTATTCTTTTTTTTTTTTTTTTTTTTTTTTTTTTTTTTTTTTTTTTT
>NW_022437157.1:12831-31727 GCF_009761245.1 Sapajus apella
TTTCTCCCCATGCTATCTCTCCCCACCTCCCCACCCCCTGTCCCTCCTCCATTTCCCCCCAATGTCATAATCATGTATTCTTAATCTAGAAGTGGCTGCTGCTTATAAGATCTCACCTTCATGTTCACAGACTCCTGGCTCCAGGAGTAAATAGTTCTGGAAAATCTACATGTAATGTATAATTTCCTTTCCCAATCTTTCCAGATAACCAGAGAGCTACTGGGTGTCAGCTAGAAAGCAGCTTGATGTCTCTCTTCATGTCTCCTACTTTCAGCTGAATGTAGAATAGGAGGGGAAAGGAATATCAGTTTCTGTTTCGTACAATCAGTGAATTCCCTAAATCTCTCCAGACTTAATTGCAGCCCTGTCTCACCCTCCCTAGGCACTGCAGAGTCTGCTCTAGCCCCCATTCGTATGCTCAGAGTCACTCTTCAGGCTCTAGTGAGGACATCCTGTGGCATGATGCCTAGAGGGTCTAGAAGAATGTTCCCCAGAACTTTTCCAGCCCTATCCAATAGAATTCTTGAGTAGGAACTTGGAGACATTGGATAGTACCTTTAAATAAAGAGATCAAATTAATAAATTATTTTAAAATTAGTGTTTATATTTATTGAACACCTATAAAGAGTAAAATTTGTGTAGAAAAAAATAAAACCCAGAATCGTCTGAAATTTATTGAAAAGGTTAAAGGAGAAATGAGTTTTCTATATTAGCTACCTCTGTTTCAGAAGACTAGAATGGGAAGTTGACTGCTGTGGAGAGGTGAGAAATATTAATAGATCGTAAGGATGTAGAATTCCTTGACTTCCATTACATGCCTAGAAAGAACAGAAATCTACCATATGAGAAAGGATAGCAGGATAAAATCTGAACGTTTGAAAATGAGGACAGCTTACCATACCAGGTGAACTGCATTCAACAGAATGACAGAACCTGCTTTTCAATGTGAATAAAGATTGAGGAATCATGAACAGCACAGTTGCCTTGAGCCTGGAAAATAGCCATTGTGACAACAGAGAGATGATATCTCACTGTAGTTTTAAATTTCATTTCTCTGATACTTAGTGATGTGCATTTTTTCATGTTTGTTGGTTGCTTGTATTTGTCTGATGCATAGTTTTCAAATATTTTCTCCCATTCTGTAGGTTGTTTGTTTACTTTGTTGATTATTTCTTTTGCTATGCAGAAGCTTTTTAAGTTTCAGTCCCATTTGTCAATTTTTGTTTTTGTTGTATTTGCTTTTGAGGTCTTAGTCATAGGCCAATGTTGAGAAGAATTTTTCCTAGGTTTTCTTCTAGAATTTTTATAGTTTAACATCCTGTATTTAAGTCTCTAAACCATCTCGAATTAATTTTTTATGTGGTGGGATGTAGGGGTCCAGTTTCATTCTTCTGCATTTGGCTAGCTAGTTTTCCCAGCACCATTTATTGCATAGGGTATCCTTTCCCTCATTGTTTATTTCGAAAACTTTGTTAAAGATCAGTTAGTTGTAGGTGTGTGGCTTTATTTCTGGGCTCTCTATTCTTATCCATTGATTCATGTGTCTATTTCTGTACCAGTACCATGCTGTTTTGTTACTATAGCATTGTAGTATAGTTTGAAGTCAGGTAATGTGATACCTCTGGATTTGTTCTTTTTGCTTTGGATTGCTTGGCTATTTGAGCTCTTTTTTCGTTTCATGATTTTTTTTTTTTGAGACAGATATATCTCTCTGTCACCTGGGCTAGAGTGTTGTGGCATGATCTCAGCTCACTGCAACCTCTGTTTCTGGGTTCAAGCAATTCTCCCAGCTCAGCCTCTTGAAGTATCTGGAACTATAGGCATGCGCCATTGTGCCTGGCTAATTTTTGTGGGTTTTCTTGGTAGTGACAGGGTTTTACCATATTGGCCAGGCTGCACTTGATCTCCTGACCTCAAGTAATCCTCCTTCCTTGGCCTCCCAAAATGCTGGGGTTGCAGGTGTGAGCCACCATGTCCAGCCCATAAGAATTGTATAATATTTTTCTAATTCTGTAAAAGAAAAAAAAATGACATTGGTAACTAAATAGAAATTGCATTGACCTTTAGATTGCTTCAGGCAGAATGGTCTTTTTAACAATATTGATTCTTCCAGTCTACAAGCATTGAATATTTTCCCACTTGTTTGTGTGGTCTGTTCTTTCTTTTATCAGTGTTTTGTAGTTCTCTTAGTAGAGATCTTTCACCTCCTTGGATAAATGTATTCCTAGGTGTTTTGTTTATTTTTGTGTGTGTGGCTACCGTAAATAGGATTAAGTTCTTTATTTGATTCTTAGCTTGAGCATTTTGGGCGTATAGTAATGCTACTGATTTATGTATGCTGATGGTGTGTCCTGAAACTTTACTGAACTTGTTTATAAAGTCTAGGAATATTTTTGGGAGATCTTTAGGGGCGTCTAGATACAGGATCATGTCTTTGGTGAACAGCGATAATTTGACTTCTTCTTTTCCTGTTTGGATGGGTTTTATTTCTTCTCCTGCCTGATTTGTCTGGCTAGGATTTCCAGTACTATGTTGAATAGGAGTGGTGAGAGTGGACATCCTTGTCTTGTTCCATTTATTAAGGGGAATGCTTCCAACTTTTGCCTATTCTTTGTGATGTTGGCTATAGGTGTATCATAGATGGCTCTCATTATTTTGAGTTAATGTTCCTTTGATGCCTGGTTGGTTGAAGGTGTGTATCATGCAATGGATGTAAGAGTTTATTAAGTGCATTTTTTGCATCTATTGGGATAATTATATGGTTTTTGTTTTTAATTCTGTTTAGATGGTGAATAGCATTTTATTGATTTGCATATGTTGAACCATCTTTGTATCCTAGGAATAAGGCCCACTTGATCATGATGAATTATCTTTTTGATGTGCTGCTGAATTCAGTCTGCTAGTATTTTGTTGAGAATTTTCGCATCTATGTTCATCAGGGATATTGGCCTGCAGTTGTCTTTTCTTATTGTGTCCCTGCCAGATTTTGCTATCAGGATGGTACTGGTTTCATAGAATGAGTTAGGAATCCCTCCACCTCAATTTTTTGGAATAGAAAGATTGGTAGCAGCTCTTCTTTGCACATCTGGTAGAATTCAGCTGTAAATCTATCTGGTCCAGGGCTCTTTCAGATTAGTAGAATTTTTATTACTGATTTAATTTCATAATTCATTATTGGTCTTTTCAGAATTTCAATTTCTTCCTGCTTCAATTTTAAGAAGCTGTGTGTTTCCAGGAATTTAACTATTTCCTGTAGGTTTTCTAGTTTGTGCATATAGAGATGCTCATAGTAGTCTCTGAAGATCTTTTGTATTTCTGTCATTTGAATTGTAATGTCACCTTTGTCATTTATGATTGTGCTTATTTGGAGCTTTTTTTCTTGATCAATCTAGCTAATGATCTATCAGTCGTGTTTATCCATTCAAATAACTAACTTTCCATTTCATTGATCCTTTGTGATTTTTTTTTTTGATCTCTATTTCATTTAGTTCTGCTCTGATTTAGTTATTTTTCTCCTTCTCCTAGCTTTGGGTTTTGTTTCTTGTTTTCCTAGTTCCTTTAGGTGTGATATTAGGTTGTTAACTTGAGATATTTTTGTGTTTTTGAGGTAGGCATTTCGTACTGTAAACTTTCCTCTTAATATTGCTTTTGTTGTATTCTGGAGGTTTTGGCATGTTGTGTCCCTACGTTCATTTGTTTCAGTTTTTTTATTTCTGCCTTAATTTTATTGTTTACCCAAAATTGATTCAGTCATTTAATTTCTATGTATTTGTTTGGTTTTGACAGTTCATCTTGTCATTTATTTCTGCTTTTATTCTACTGTTGTCAGAGAAGATACTTGATATAATTTCATTTTTTAAAAAATGATGGAGACTTGCTTTATGACTGAGTATGTGGTCAATCATAAAGAATGTTCTGTGCACAGATGAGAAGAATGTATATCCTGTGGTTGTTGGATATTCTGTAGACATTTATTAGGTTAATTTGGTCAAGAGTCCAATTTAAGTCCAAATTTCTTTGTTAGGTTTCTGCCTCAGTGATCTTTCTAGTGTTGGCAGTGGAATGTTGAAGTCCTCCACTATTATAGTATGGCTGTGTGTTTCTTTGCTTAAGTCTAGTAGTATTTGTTTTATAAATCTGGGTACTCCAATGTTAGGCACATATATATTTAGGATAGTTATATCTTCTTGTTAAATCAAATGCTTTATGATTCTATAATGACCTTCTTTATCTTTTTTTTTTAAACTGTTGTTAGTTAAGTTTTTTATTTGGAACAAGAAGAGCAACTCCTGATCTTTTTTGTTTTCCATTTGCATAACAGATGTCTCTCTATCCCTTTACTTTGAGTCTATGGGGGCTATTACATGTGAGATAGGTCTCTCTTGAAGGCCACAGAAAGTTAGATTCTTTTTTCCCAAATTGCCACTCTGTGCCTTCCTTTTTTTTGAGATGGAGTCTCACTTTGTTGCCCAGGCTGGAGTGCAGCGATGCCATAATGGCTCACTGCAACCTCCACCTCCTGGATTCAAGTGATTCTTCTGCCTCAGCTTCCCCAGTAGCTGGCATTACAGGCACCTGCCACCATGTCCAGGTAATTTTTGTATTTTTAGTGGAGATGTAGTTTCATCATGTTGGCCAGGCTGGTCTGGAACTCCTGACCTCAAGTGATCAGCCCTCCTTGGCCTCCCAAAGTACTGGGATTACAGGTGTGAGCCACCACACCTGACCAGCTCTATGCCTTTTAAGCGGAGCTTTTAGGCTATTTACATTCAAGGTTAATGTTGATGTGTGAGGTGTTGTTCCTCTCATAATGTTTAGCTAGTTACTTTGTAGAGTCAATTATGTATTTCTTTATGGGATCTATGAGTTTTGTAATTACATGTGCTTTTATGGTAGCAAGTGCCATCTATGTTTAGAATGCCTTTGAACATTTTTATTGAGCCTGTCTGCTGTTAATTAATTCACTTAAGATATCTCTGTCTTGGAAAAACTATTTCTTTTTCATTTGTGAAGGTTAACTTGGCAGAGTATGAAAGTTTACAGACACTTCTTTTTCCTTTTAGATAGATAAAAAATAGGCCCCAATCTCTTCTGACTTGTAAAATTTCCATTGAGAAGTTTGATGTTAATCTGATGGGATTTCCTTTATAGATAATTTGGCCCTTTTCTTTAGCTGCCTTTAAGATTCTTTCTTACACACTGACAGTGGAAAGTCTGATGACTGTATGCCTTACATGGTTATCTTGTATAGCATCTTGCAGAAGTTGTCCAAACTTCTTGTATCTGGATATCAATCTCTCCAGTAAGATGTGGAAAAATTTTTCCTGAATTATTCCCTCAAATATGTTTTCCAGGTTACTTGCTGTTTCTTCTTCTCTCTCAGGAATGCCAGTAATGATAGGTTTGGTTGTTTACATGATCCCATAATTCTCACATGCTCTGTACATTTAAAAAGTTCTTTTTTCAATCTCGATCCAAGATGGCCGTTTAGGAATAGCTCAGGATTGCAGCGCTCAGTGAAAGCGCAGAGGGTGAGTGGACGCCGTATTTTTATTGCCCACAGACTAGGAAATTCCCAGGCGAAGGAGATCCACAGCTGACCAGCGCAGCTGTTTCTGCCAGCACTGCTGTGCCGGCTGGTGCCGCTGCTTTCCCCGCGCGGCTGCTCTATTGGCGCCCTGGAGCAGCGGTTCTCCATACAAAATACACCTGTCTGGGGGCCCTTTTGGCTGGCTACTGGAGACACAGGAGTCGCCCATTTGTCTTTTTAAAAAGGGGACTGAGCAGGGAACAAGGACAGTAGATTGCAGGGCAAAAAATAAAAAAGCGCCACAAACCTGAGTGCCGCTGTTTAAGCCAGCGCAGTGAGTGGCCACAGGGGAAAACAAAAAGACTCCGGCGCCTCTTCAACAGGCGACTGGAACACAAACTTTAAAAAGGCTCTGAGGCAGGGAGCCAGGCAATCAGGCACGGCTGGTCCCAACACCACAAAAGAACAGCAATCAGAAACTCTGGATTCAAAGTTTCACAGCAAGCGAAGCTGAACCTGGGATGCTCCAGCTCTGTGGGAGAGGGGCGTCCACCATTACCGAGGCAGCCCGCCACGACGGAGGTAGTCAGCCAGTGCTGAGGCAGCTTGCCGTTGCCAAGGAAACCCGCCATTGCTGAGGCAGCCTGCGATTGCCAAGGCAACCCGCCACAGCAGAGAGACTCCGCCTCAACAGAGACGGGCCACCATCGCCAAAGCAGTTCTAACTACACCCATATAAACAGGGCTGCAAGGAATTTCACTCAGCAGCTAGGCGGAGCCCACAGCAGCTCACCAAAGCCTATAAAGGCCGACAGTGACTAGGCCACCTCCTTGCTGGGCAGGGCAGGCCTGAAGGAAAAAAAAAAGAAGGCAGCAGCATAACGGAAACTCATAAATAAAGCCCTAAATCCCTGGGACAGAGCACCTGGGAACAAAAAGCAGTTTATGAGTTCTGCTGCAGCAGACCTAAACGTACCTGCCCAGGAGCTCTGAATGAACAACAGAGCTCCCAGCTCACCATTTGAGCTCCTATAAAGAAGAGATCGTCTCCTCGAGCAGCTCCCTGACCTCTGTATATCCAAAGACACACCCCATAAAGGAGAGATCAGATTGACAACTATGTGGGTATCATTATGGGACAAAGATAGCAGAAGAAGAAACCTGGTAACAACCCTTACTGTTCAGCAGCCGCTGCAGGTGAACCTCAGGCAAGCAGGGCCTGGAGTGAACCTCAGCAGACTTACAGCAGAGGGGCCAGACTGTCAGAAGGAAAACTAAGAAACAGAAATAACCTCATCATCAACAAACAGAACGTCAATCTGAAAGATTTGAGACCCAACCTGAAAGCCAGCAACTACAAAGTCGACAGGTGGATAAATCTTTAAAGATGAGAAGAAACCAGAGCAAAAAGGATGAAAACACCTGAAACCAGAACACCTCTCCTCCTATAAGGGATCACAACTCCTCACCAGCAAGGGAACAAGGTTGGAGGGAGAAAGAGTGTGATGAAATGACAGAATCAGACTTCAGGAGGTGGGCAGTAAGAAACATCTGTCAACTTAAAGAACATGTTCTAACCAAATGCAAAGAAACTAAGAACCTTGAAAAAAGATTTGACGAAATGCTAACGAGAATGGACAAAATGGAAAAAAATACAAGTGAATTGATGGAGCTGAAAAATGCAACACAAGAACTTCGTGAAGCATGCACAAGTATCAACAGCCCAATTGACAAAGCAGAAGAAAGGATATCAGAGGTCGAAGATCAACTCAATGAAATAAAACAGGAAGGCAAGACTGGAGAAAAAAGGGTAAAAAGGAATGAACAAAATCTCCAAGAAATGTGGGACTATGTGAAAAGACATAATCTACGTTTGATAGGCGTACCTGAATGCGACGAAGAGAATGAATCCAAGCTGGAAAATACTCTTCAGGATATTATACAGGAAAACTTCCCCAACGTAGCAAGGCAGGTAAACATTCAAGTCCAGGAAATACAGAGAAAAACACAAAGATATTCGTCAAGAAGAGCAACCCCAAGGCACATAATCGTCAGGTTCACCAGGGTTGAACTGAAGGAGAAAATACTAAGGGCAGCCAGAGAGAAAGGTCGGGTTACCCACAAAGGGAAGCCCATCAGACTCACAGCAGATCTCTCAGCAGAAACCCTACAAGCCAGAAGAAAGTGGGGGTCAATATTCAACATCCTTAAAGAAAAAAACTTTCAACCCAGAATCTCCTATCCAGCCAAACTAAGCTTCATAAGTGAAGGAAAACTAAAATCCTTTGGGAACATGCAAGTACTCAGAGATTTCGTCACCACCAGGCCAGCTCTACAAGAGTTCCTGAAAGAGGCTCTACACATATAAAGAAACAACAAGTACCAGCTCAACTAAAGGGCAAAACACCCAGCTAGCCCCAAAATGGCAGTATCAAATTCGCACATAACAATATTAACCCTAAATGTAAATGGACTAAATGCCCCAATCAAAAGACACAGACTGGCAAATTGGATCAAAAGCCAAAACCCATCGGTGTGCTGTATCCAGGAAACCCATCTCACATGCAAGGATACACAAAGGCTCAAAATAAAGGGATGGAGGAAGATTTACCAAGCAAATGGAGAGCAAAAAAAATCAGGAGTTGCAATTTTCATGTCTGATAAATTAGACTTTAAAGCAACAAAGATCATAAGAGACAAATAGGGACATTACATAATGGTAAAAGGGTCAATGGAACAAGAAGAGTTAATGATCCTAAATATATACTCACTCACCCAATACAGGAGCACCCAGATACATAAGGCAACTTCTTAATGACTTACAAAGAGACTTAGACTCCCACACAACAACATTGGTAGACTTTAACACCCCATTGTCAATATTAGACAAATCAACCAGACAGAAAATTAACAAGGATATCCAGGACTTGAACTCAGACCTGGACCAAGCAAACCTAATAGACATTTACAGAACTCTCCACCACAAATCCACAGAATATACATTCTTCTCAGCACCACATCACACCTACTCTAAAATTCACCACATAATTGGGAGTAAATCACTCCTCAGCAAATACAAAAGAACGGAAATCGTAACAAACAGTCTCTCGGACCACAGTGCAATCAAGTTAGAACTCAGAATTCAAAAACTAACCCAGAACCGCACAGCTTCATGGAAACTGAACAACTTCCTCTTGAATGTTGACTGGATAAACAATGAAATGAAGACAGAAATAAAGATGCTCTTCGAAACCAACGAGAATGAAGACACAACATACAAGAATCTCCGGGACACATATAAAGCAGTCTCTAGAGGAAAATATATAGCAATAAGTGCCCACATGAGAAGCAAGGAGAGATCAAAAATTGACACCCTATTGCCAAAATTGAAAGAGCTACAGGAGCAAGATCAAAAAAACCTCAAAGTCTAGCAGAAGACAATAAATAGCTAAGATCAGAGCAGAACTGAAGGAGATAGAGACACAAAAAACCCTTCAAAAAATCAATAAATCCAGGAGCTGATTTTTTGAAAAGATCAACAAAATAGACAGACCACTAGCCAGATTAATAAGAAAGAAAAGAGAGAATAACCAAATTGTTGCAATAACAAACGATAAAGGTGATATCACCACAGATTCCACAGAAATTCAAACCATCATCAGAGATTATTACAAACAACTCTATGCACATAAACTAATAAACCTGGAAGAAATGGATAAATTCCTGGACACTTGCCTCCTCCCAAGCCTAAACCAGGAAGAAGCCGAAACCCTGAACAGACCCATAACAAGGTCTGAAGTTGAGGCAGCAATTAAGAGCTTACCACCCAAAAAAAGCCCAGGTCCAGATGGGTTCACAGCCGAATTCTACCAGACATACAAAGAGGAGCTGGTACCATTCCTTCTGAAACTATTCCAAACAATACAAAAAGATGGAATTCTTCCCAAATCATTTTATGACACCAACATCATACTGATTCCAAAACCCAGCAGAGACTCAACAAGAAAAGAAAACTTCAGGCCAATATCCATGATGAACATAGATGCAAATATTTCAATAAAATACTGACAAGCCATTTGCAACAGCACATCAAAAAGCTTATGCACCATGATCACATAGGCTTCATCCTGGGGATGCAAGGCTGGTTCAACATACGCAAGTCTATAAATGTAATTCAGCACATAAACAGAATCAAAGATGAAAACCACATGATTTTCTCAATCGATGCAGAGAATGCCTTTGACAAAATTCAACAGCCCTTTATGCTAAAAACCCTCAATAAGCTAGATATTGATGGAACGTATCTCAAAATAATAAAAGCTATTTATGACAAACCAACAGCCAATATCATACTGAATGGGCAAAACTGGAAGCATTCCCCCTGAAATGTGGCACTAGACAAGGATGCCCTCTCTCACCACTGCTATTCAATATAGTATTAGAAGTTCCAGCCAGAGCAATCAGGCAAGAAAAAGATATAAGGAGCATTCAAATAGGAAATGAGGAAGTCAAATTGTCTCTATTTGCAGACGACATGATTGTATATCTAGAAGACCCCATCATCTCAGCCCCAAATTTCCTGAAACTGATAAGCAACTTCAGCAAAGTCTCAGGATACAAAATCAATGTGCAAAAATCATATGCATTCCTATACACCAATAACAGACGTAAAGAGAGCCAAATCAAGAGCAAACTTCTGTTCACAATTGCCACAAAGCGAATAAAATATCTAGGAATACAACTAACAAGGAACGTAAAGGACCTTTTCAAAGAGAACTACAAGACACTGCTCAATGAAGTAAGAGAGGACACAAACAGATGGAGAAACATTCCATGTTCATGGTTAGGAAGAATCAATATCTTGAAAATGGCCATACTGCTGAAAGTAATTTACAGATTCAATGCTATCTCCATCAAGCTAACAATGACCTTCTTCACGGAACTGGAAAAAGCCACCTTAAACTTCATATGAAACCAAAAGAGAGCCCGCATAGCCAAGTCAATTCTAAACAAAGAGAACAAAGTGGGAGGCATCACACTACCGGACTTCAAACTATACTACAAGGCTACAGTAATCAAAATGGTACTGGTACCAAAACAGAGATATAGACCAATGGAACAGAACAGAGGTCTCGGAGGCAACACAACATATCTACAACCATCTGATCTTTGACAAACCAGACAAAAACAAGCAATGGGGAAAGGAATCCCTATTCAATAAATGGTGTTGGGAAAGCTGGCTAGCCATGTGCAGAAAGCAGAAACTTGGCCCCTTCCTGACACCTTACACTAAAATTAACTTCACATGGATTAAAGACTTAAACATAAGACCTAACACCATAAAAACTCTAGAAGAAAATCTAGGCAAAACCATTCAGGACATAGGTGTAGCCAAGGACTTCATGACCAAAACACCAAAAGCATTGAAAACAAAAGTCAAAATAGACAAATGGGACCTAATCAAACTCCACAGCTTCTGCACAGCAAAAGAAACAGTCATTAGAGTGAATTGGCAACCAACAGAATGGGAAAAAATTTTTGCAGTTTACCCATCTGACAAAGGGCTGATATGCAGAATTTACAAAGAACTAAAACAGATTTACAAGAAAAATACTAACAAGCCCATTCAAAAGTGGACAAAGGATATGAACAGACACTTTACAAAAGAAGACATACATGAGGCCAACAAACATATGAAAAAATGCTCATCATCAGTGGTCATCAGAGAAATGCAAATCAAAACAACATTGTGATACCATCTCACGCCAGTTAGAATGGCGATCATTAAAAAATCTGGAGACAACAGATGCTGGAGAGGATGTGGAGAAATAGGAACACTTTTACACTGTTGGTGGGAATGTAAATTAGTTCAATCTAATTTCCACACTGTGGAAGACAGTGTGGTGATTCCTCAAGGACCTAGGAATAGAAATTCCATTTGACCCAGCAATCCCATTACTGGGTATATATCCAAAGGATTACAAATCGTTCTACTATAAGGACACGTGCACACGAATGTTCATTGCAGCACTGTTTACAATAGCAGAGACCTGGACCCAACCCTAATGCCCATCGACGATAGACTGGATAGGGAAAATGTGGCACATATATACCATGGAATATTATGCAGCCATCAAAAATGATGAGTTTGGGTCCTTTGTAGGGACATGGATGAACCTGGAAACCATCATTCTCAGCAAACTGACAGAAGAGCAGAAGATCAAACACCGCATGTTCTCACTCATAGATGGGTGTTGAACAATGAGAACACATGGACACAGGGAGGGGAGCACTACACACTGGTGTGAGTTGGGGGGAAATAGGGGAGGAATGGTGGGAGGTGGGCCACTGGGGAAAGATAGCAAGGGGACAAATGCCAAATGTAGGTGATGGGGAGGAAGGCAGCAAATCACACTGCCACGTGTGTACCTATGCAACAATTTTGCATGTTCTTCACATGTACCCCAAAACCTAAAATGCAATAAACTAAATAAATGGGAAAAAAGTAAAAGAAAATAAAATAAAAAATAAATAAAAGTTCTTTTTTCTTTATTTTTGTCTGACTGGCTGAATTTGAAAGATGAAGTTTCAAGCTCTGAAATTCGTTCTTCTGCTTGTCTAGTCTATTGTTAAAACTTTCAATATATTTTAAATTCCCTTCGTAAATTTTTCAATTATGGAAGTTCTATTTGTTTTTTCTTAATATAGTTATCTTGACTTTCAGATTCTGCATTGTTTTTCTGGTTTCTTTGTACTGGATTTCAATTTTTTCTGGATCTTGTTGAGTTTCCCTGCAATTCATATTTTGAATTCTTATCTGTCATTTCAGACATTTTAGTCTGGCTAGGATCAGTTGCTAGAAAACTAGTGCAATCCTTTGGAAGTGTGTAAATACTCTGAGTACACTGGAATTCTTGCACTGATTCCTTCTCATCTGAGGGAGCTGTTGCTTCTTATTTTTGAATTTGCTATTATTCCAATGAGTATTTTTACTTTTTTAATTTTTTTTTTCTTGATGGTGTGACTCTGGTGGATGCTGTATGATTGTTTGGCTTCATATCTGGGTGCTTTCAGGGGACCCTAGCTCTATATGTGTTTCTTGGTTGAGGATAGTTTCTGAGCAGATTTCTCAGATTCTGTTGTTGGAAGTAAAAGCTGACACATTAACCTTTGTTGGGGGCTGAGAGTATGGAATCCTCAGGGAGCTTATCTCATGGACTAAACCCTTGAGGTAGCAGGTTCTTTTTATTTGGTGGTGCAGTTAAGGATGCAGTCCACTAGATGGTGCTTAAGGGTAAGAGCAGGCAGGTAGGCTGGTGCCTAGTGGAAACACCTGCCCTGACAGGGTGGTAGCAGGAGGTAGAGCTGAGGTGTGCTGAGGCCTCAGGGGACGGGGTAGAGGGGCACCAGCTCCTCCTCCTGAGTAGTCAAGAATGTGATCTGCTTTGCTCTCATACCCCTGCCACAGAGTTCACAATCTTCAGTTTATAAAGCCTTTGTCCTTTGGTTCATGGCTGTGGTGCAGCTGAAGTCTGTGAATATACCACTCTAACAGTTTCCACTAAAATGGGGATAGAGGCAAGCCTGCTTCTTCCAGTCCAGAGCAGGCAGCTCCATGGCCTGTATAGGGAGGGAGAGTTGGGCCCTTCCTTCCTGAAAGCCCAAGCAGCACAGGCTCACTTGCAGCCTGGGTTGTGCTGCCATGAAAAACTTGAACAATGCTGTTAGTGCACACTCACTGGGTCCTGGAGAAAAGCACTGCTGTGTGTGTGGCCATACAGGGAGTAGGGGAGAGGTGACCGCTGCTTTTCCACACCCATTCCTGGGTGTCAGTGCTGTCCGCTTCTGTGATTGGTGCCACGCCAGTGTTTGCTTTGTCCCTAGAAGGGCTGTTGTGCTCCCGCTCCCTTTGGAGTGGCCCCCGCTCAGCGTTGGATCTCCAGGGCTCCTGCAGCTCCCCAGAGACCTGCCCTGTACTTACCAAAGTCAGAATAGGCTGTGGGGGTATATGTGCAGGTGGACAATGACTGGAGGGTAGAGAATCCCCAGGCAGGATAGCACTCCACCGTGGCTGCACAACCAGTATGGCAGCCATGGTCTCCGGTCTCTGTTTGGGTCTGAGGACAATGCCGGTGTGCCTGAGGTTGCTGGCCGCACAGTTCTCCGTCCCTGGGAAGTTTGCAAACTGCTACAATGGTGTTGCCCTGTCATAAGGGCAGAGGGTCTCCTCAACAGTTTAGCAGTCAGCAGACTGTCAGAGGGGTGAGGGGAGCAGAGAAGCACTCCCATCTGCCCTGCGGAGCTCCACATTCCTTAGGGGTTGATCTCTGCCAGAATACAGCTGCTCTCCTTTTCTGTGCCCCAGCTACTTCCTGTGGGCACTCTGACAGGACCTGGCTTTCTTCTCTCAGATTTCTGTTTGGAACTTGTCCATTAACTGGTAGCTTTAATCTTTCTGAGGGGAACTGGTTTCCCTAGTCAGCCATCTTGGAAAGCCTCCAAAATTTTACTCTAGACATTTTACAGATAATCCCATAAATACATGTTATTGGATGGAGGTGTTAGTTTATATGTATGTGTTCCTTGGTCCTTTTGTATCAGCCAGTGATTGAAAATTGCCTGAGTATAAATAATGGGACTATATAACTGAAAAAAGACATTTCCCAGAGAAGCCCTTCTGAAACTTTTAACAGTGGAAATAACTATGTTTGATACAAAGTACTTTGACATTCAGATTTGAGTTCCCAGAGGGTGAATTAGGAGCTTCAGACAGGGAAGCTGAGACCAAAGCTTGTGTGGGGGCTCTGCTGCCATCAAATGGGAGAGAGACTGGGAAAATCTTTTAGCCTTCTGAGCCTCAGTTTCCTCATCAGAAAGATCAGGTTATTGTTCTAGTTCTCTAAGATCACTTTCTGCTCAGTTTTCTCTGAGTGTATGAGGGAGTGAGATGTGTATTCAGCATACTCCAGACACTGCCACAGAGACCTGACCTCGGCCCCTACTGCGAGTTTCCGGAACCTGGCCCAGCCTGAGCCAATGCCCTTAAAGTGTAAAGCTGAGAGACACAATGGAAGAAAGTCAGCAAGTTTGGAGGATGAAAATAATTTTTTTAAATTCCAAAGTAATGGTGGAAGGCAGTGTAGCCTATGGTGGTGAGAATAAGGACAGATTTCAAGCTGGGTTGGGATAAGACAGGGGAAAAAAGGAGTGTCTAGAGCATCATCAGATTCCTCAAAGAACATCTTGGGCTGAGCAGTGAGTAACTTACTCCATGGTGAACTTTTGCACCATGTGAAGGAGATCCACAAGATAAATTCAGGTCTGGTTTATACTGAGGGGAAAACAGCAAGTCCAAGAGAGGAACACCAAGTCCATGAAACCCTGCCCAAGACCCAGCGGCCTTGACCTTCGGGCTACCCTCACAGTGAATTCTCTTCAAGTAAGTGTGGGTTTAGCAGGAATGAATGGTGCTTAGAGAAGGGTTGGAGACATCCATTCTTGCCTTAAATAGTTCTGCCCTAAGTTTAGGAGGGGCCAAGGTAGAAGGATTCTTTTATCTGAAGCAGCATTACTAATAATTTGCTTCTGTATTTACAGTTGGGAAAGGCTTTACACACAATATCTTATAAACATGATAAGTGCTGAATTTTCCTTTCTCTGTGTTTAACACTTGGGTTCAGATATGAATGTCTTCCTGAGGAACTCAAGCCAGTGGGAGAAAGAGCACAAACAGATAATTTCAACAAATGTGGTATCACTTCTAAACTGGGTGTAGTGATAGCTCAAAGTAAGGCAGACAGGCCAAGAACACCTCTTCTATCTAAGAGGGTCAACCATTGAGAGGAATTGCTGAGGACAGTCTGTTTTCATCAAGTCTCACCACAGATAACTGAACCCAGGACTTGGACCAAATAGTATAAAGCAGAGTTCTTTCTAGAGAAGAGAAATTGTTGCCTCCTTGGAAAATGTAGAGCATCCCTCAGAGGAAACTGGACAAGTGTATGGTTGAGATGACTGGAGGTTTGCAAGCATTTCTCCGTTCAGCCATTGGACAAATATTACTAAGAACCTTCTTTAATACTTGGCCCTGTGCTGAATACATGGATTCAGGGATCAATAAAGCACTGTCTAAACCATCAAGGGGATCTCAGGTGAGTAGTCAATAATGGCCACATTACATGAGAAGTGCCATAATAAACACGTGATGAAAATATGGGGAAGGGGGATAACATTCAAAATAGGGAAATACCTGCAGTTATTGCATCAATAATAAATGAATAATAAGAACAACTTTACATTCTTAATTCAACAACTTAGAAGAAATGGACAAATTTCTCAGAAACTGCAAAAAAGCAAACTCAACCAAGATGAAACAGACAATCTGAATAGTCCCATATCACTGAAAAATTGAATTTGTAATTAAATAACTCCCCACAAAGAAATGGTCAGGCCAAGATGCTTTTACTGAAAAGTTCTACTAACATTTAAAGAAGAATGAACACCAATTCACACAATCTATTCTGGAAAAATATAAGAGGAGGGAACACTTGCCAACTCATTTTATGAGGCTAATATTGCCCTGATGCCAAAATCAGGCAAAGACAGTACAAAAGACAACTATAAACCAATATCCCTCTTAAATTTAGATGCAAAAATCACCATCAAAATATTAGCAAATCAAATCCAGCAATGTATAAAACATCATACACCATCACAAAGCACGATTTATTCCAAGTGTGAAAGGTTGGTTCAACATTCCAAAATTCATCAGTGTCATCCACCATTCAACAAGCTAAAAAGGGAAGGAACATGATTATACCACTTAAGGCAGAAAAGCATTGGCAACATCCAATACACATTCATGAATAAAACGCTCAGATTTCTTACACAATGCCTCTTCCGGGATTTCTTAATGTGAGCAAACAACTGTTCTGATCAACGTGATGTAACGCGTGATCCTTGGCTGGCTCAGGTCATGGGGAGGGCCGCCTTTGTGTTTTTCCTTTGGATCTGCACCTCTTCCGGGTTCATTCTCTAGAGCCAAGGGAAGGACTGGGTCCTCTCTCTTTGGCTCCTCTTGCCCCATCAGAAACCTCACAGTCCTTCCCTTTCCAGAGAAGCTTCAGAGAGTGCTTTGTTGGGTTTGCTGGGACCGGCAGGGCACAAGTATGTGGGGGTGAACATGGTGAGTCCAGTTTCCTCCGCTGTGACTGCTCTTCCCACTCCTGCAGGAAAAGGCAATGCCCCTTTTGTCTTGTCCATGTGGGACTCCAAAGGGTCCAGAAAGGTAGTGAATCCTCTCAGAGTGGGCAGGGGAGGAGACAGAATATGGAAATGGGGTGGTAGAGAGGTGGAATGTCACGGAATTTCCTGATTGATGGCTGTCATGGTGTAGGCCTCTGGTGAGGGTAACATCTGACCAGTACCTGGAGAGATCCAGTCTTGTCCCCGACTGCATTTTGGCCCAAAAGCAGAACGAGGCCGGCACTGCGACCTGGCTTCATTGGCCGAGCGGTCTGCACATTCCCCCAGGTGGAAGCTCTTGGACTGCTGGTGTGAAGGAAATGCGGCCACCACTGCAGTAAGGAAAGCAACCAGGAAAAGTGGCAACTTCTTTTCCAAACTTTTTTTGAGACACTCTCGCTCTGTCGTCCACTGGAGTGCAGTGGCACGATCTGGGCTCACTGTGACTTCTGCCCCCTGGGTTCAAGTACT
This sequence comes from Sapajus apella, assembly GCF_009761245.1. Lineage (NCBI taxonomy): Eukaryota > Metazoa > Chordata > Mammalia > Primates > Cebidae > Sapajus > Sapajus apella. The sequence goes on from NW_022437157.1 coordinate 30,077, forward strand.
TCTCCTGCCTCAGCCTCCCGAGTAGCTAAGTTTTTTTTTGGATATAGGGAGAAAGAGAAGAGAGAAGAGTGAAAGAGAGAGAGAGAGAGAGACAGAGAGATTGAGAGAGAGCGATTTTAACATCTTCAAGCAAAAAGAGACTCTTTCTGCCTGTTTGCCATCTTCTGCAAGGTGAGCCTGGAAATCCATCTAGACGCCTTCAGTGAAAACCGCCTTTACCTCTTTGTCCCTCTTAGGTTGAAATCCACGCTCCATAACCCTACTGAACAGGAAAATTACAAAAAGCAAATATAAGACGCTTCAGTATTGTAAAAGGAAAAATGAAACTGCACTTCAAGAAGCATCAGAAGACCGACGAGGCACAGAGGTGTGAGCTGAATCTGTGTGGGCTTCCCCGTCTTCCAGGGTTTCACACTTGGCCTCAAGAAGTCATGGCTTGGCCTTCATGACATAAATATGAGAAATAAAGGGAAATACAATATGCTCATATTTTCAAACAGTCATATGCCCTGAGACACAGCCTTTGCTATGGTACCTGATAAATTTGAATGTGTGATGAACTATTACTTAAATGGAGTCGGGTAGACTAAGAGACAGCAGCAGTGAAGGACGCCCTTTGGGAGGAAGACGTTGAAACACCAAGGCCCAAGGGTCCGCGAGGAAAGAGCCCAGTCCAGGCCCCTCAGCCTGGGGAAGGGCGGGCAGGGATGATCCTACGGTTCCTGGGATGATGTGAAGAGCCAAGAACACTGACTGCCAGTGACGGGAAAAAGTCCCTGACCTGCGGTCCTCATCCCTGGATGCCCAGGACTCTGACACTCCAAATCCACCAGCTGCTGCAGCTTCTGGGATCCAGAGAGTGTCCCCCCGGAGGATCCCACAACCAGGCGCTCAGTTCCGGAACTCGAAAACCCACAGCCTCCCAGGTTTAGACCCCAGGTATGGCTCTTCACGGTCTTTGTTTTGGGGATAGGCGTGGAATGCTAAGGCTGGCCCTATTGAGAGCCACAGTCTGCTTGATGACTGGTGCTTGTTGGGCTTTTTTCAGTCAAATTTCAAAATGCAGTTGCATTTCTTACATAAGACATTCTAATAGAAATGGCCGATCTAAGATTTTCATGGTTCCATGTTGCCTTTTGGGTACACATGTGGTTTCTGTAGTGTAGTGGTTATGACATTCGCCTAACACACAAAAGGTCCCTGGTTAAAAACCGGAGAGAAACATGAAGATTTTAATTTAGGGGTAAAATTAATCAAGGTTGGTAAACAAACAGAAAACTAGTTGAACCTGTGTGTACGTTTTAGACCACAATAATCTAGACAGGTTGTCGACCAGGCTACAATGACCACTGGTCTGCAAGTAAGGGGACATCACAGCAGGTCTTCTTAATATTAGCTTTGGCTCTAGACATTTCTTAATGTTCTCTTCATTCTCTTTGATCACCTGAATTTTCACAGGCTGATGCTGAAAGTGGATGACATCTTAGAGAGTGCATTTCCTAAGCATCCCACTTGGCTCTGCTCTACTCTGATACAATTGCAGATCTGACTGACTGGTGAGACCACAAAAACAAAATATTTTTAGAAAAGGTTCTAGGAGAATCGATCCAAGATGGCCGTTTAGGAACAGCTCAGGATTGCAGCTCCCAGT
>NW_022437157.1:31737-41552 GCF_009761245.1 Sapajus apella
GATCCAAGATGGCCGTTTAGGAACAGCTCAGGATTGCAGCTCCCAGTGAAAGCGCAGAGGGTGAGTGGACGCCGCATTTTTATTGCCCACAGACTAGGAAATTCCCGGGAAGAGGAGCTCCGCGGTCACCAGCGTGGCTGTTTCGGCCAGCGCGGCTGTGCCTGCCAGTGCCGCTGCTTTGCCCCACACGGCTGCTTTATCGGCGCGCTGGAGCAGAGGTTCTCCAGTTCTCCGTACAAAATACACCGGTCCGGTTGCCCTTTTGGCTGGCGATTGGAGCCACGGAAAGTCGCCCATTCATCTGTTTAAAAAGGGGACTGAACAGAGAACCAGGACGGTAGATTCTAGGGCAAAAAAAAAAAAAAGCGTCACAAACCCCACTGATGCTGTTTAAGCCAGCACAGTGAGTGGCCACAGGGGAAAACAAACAGACCCCGGTGCCTCTTCAACAGGCAACAGGAACACCAACTTAAAAAAGAAGTTGAGGCAGGGATCCAGGCTATCAGGTTCGGCTGGTCCCACCTCCACAAAAGAACAGCAACCAGAAACTCTGGATAGAGACTTTCACAGCAAGCACAGCTGAACCCGGGACAGTCCACCTCTGTGGGGGAGGGGAGTCCGCCATTACCGAGGCAGCCCGCCAGGACGGAGGTAGCCGGCTAATGCTGAGGCAGCCCTCTGTTGCCAAGGCAACCCGCCATTGCTGAGGCAGCCCACTGTTGCCAAGGCAAGCCGCCACAGCAGAGAGACTAAACCTCAACAGAGGCGGGCCACCATCGCCAAAGCAGTTCTAACTACACGCATATAAACAGGACTGCAGGGAAGGTCACTTGGCAGTGGGGTGGAGCCCACAGCAGCTCAGCGAAGCCTTATATAGGCCAACAGTGACTAGGCTACCACCTTGCTGGGCAGGGCAGCTCTGAAGGAAAAAAAAAAAGAAGGCAGCAGCATAACGGAAACTCATAAATAAAGCTCTAAATCCCTGGGACAGAGCACCAGGGAACAAAAAGCAGTTTATGAGTTCTGCTGCAGCAGACCTAAACGTACCTGCCCAGCAGCTCTGAATGAACAACAACAGAGCTCACAGCTCACCATTTGAGCTACTATAAAGAAGAGACTGTCTCCTCAAGTAGATCCCTAACCCCTATATATCCAAAGAGACACCTCATAAAGGAGAGATCAGATAGACACTAGCCGGGTATCTTTCTGGGACAAAGATAGCAGAAGAGGAAAACTGGTAACAACCCTTACTGTTCAGCAGCTGCTGCAGGTGAACCCCAGGCAAGCAGGGCCTGGAGTGAACCTCAGTAGAACTACAGCAGAAGGGTCAGACTGTCAGAAGGAAAACCAAGAAACAGAAATAACCTCATCATCAACAAACAGAAGGTCAATCGGAAAGATTTGAGACCCAATCTGAAAGCCAGCAACTACAAAGTCGACTGGTGGATAAATCCTTAAAGATGGGAAGAAACCAGTGCAAAAAGGATGAAAACACCAGAAGCCAGAACACCTCTCTTCCTACAAGGGATCACAACTCCTCACCAGCAAGGGAACAAGGCTGGAGGGAGAAAGAGTGTGATGAAATAACAGAATCAGACTTCAGGAGGTGGGTAGTAAGAAACTTCTGTGAACATAAAAACATGTTCTAACCAAATGCAAAGAAGCTAAGAACCTTGAAAAAAGATTTGAGGAAATGTTAACAAGAATGGACTAAATAGAAAGGAATATAAGTGAATTGATGGAGCTGAAAAACGCAGCACAAGAACTTCGTGAAGCATGCACAAGTATCAACAACAGAATTCAGCAAGCAGAAGAAAGGATATCAGAGGTCGAAGATCAACTCAATGAAATAAAACGGGAAGGCAACACTGGAGAAAAATGGGTAAAAAGGAAAGAACAAAATCTCCAAGAAATGTGGGACTATGTGAAAAGACCTAATCTACATTTAATAGATGTACATGAATGCGACGAAGAGAATGAATCCAAGCTGGAAAATACTCTTCAGGATATTATACAGGAAAACTTCCCCAACCTAGCAAGGCAGGCAAACATTCAAGTCCAGGAAAAACAGAGAACACCACAAAGGTATTCGTCAAGAAGAGCAACACCAAGGCACATAATCGTCAGATTCACCAGGGGTGAAATGAAGGAGAAAACACTAAGGGCAGCCAGAGAGAAAGGTCTGGTTACCCACAAAGGGAAGCCCATCAGACTCACAGCAGATCTCTCAGCAGAAACCCTACAAGCCAGAAGAGAGTGGGGGCCAATATTCAACATCCTTAAAGAAAAGAACTTTCAACCCAGAATCTCCTATCCAGCCAAACTAAGCTTCATAAGTGAAGGAAAACTAAAATCCTTTGGGAACATGCAAGTACTCAGAGATTTCGTCACCACCAGGCCAGCTCTACAAGAGCTCCTGAAAGAGGCTCTACACATATAAAGAAACAACAAGTACCAGCTGAACTAAAGGGCAAAACACCCAGCTAGCACCAAAATGGCAGTATCAAATTCGCACATAACAATATTAACCCTAAATGTAAATGGACTAAATGGACCAAACAAAAGACACAGACTGGCAAATTGGATCAAAAGCCAAAACCCATCTGTGTGCTGTATCCAGGAAACCCATCTCACATGCAAGGATACAAAAAGGCTCAAAATAAAGGGATGGAGGAAGATTTACCAAGCAAATGGAGAGCAAAAAAAAGCAGGAGGTGCAATTCTCATCTCTGATAAATTAGACATTAAACCAACAAAGATCATAAGAAACAAAGAGGGACATTGCATAATAGTAAAAGGATCAATGCAACAAGAAGAGCTAACGACCCTAAATATATACACGCCCAATACAGGAGCATCCAGATACATAAGGCAAGTTCTTAATGACTTACAAAGGGACTTAGACTCCCACACAATAATAGTGGGAGACTTTAACACTCCATTGTCAATATTAGACACATCAACCAGACAGAAAATTAACAAGGATATCCAGGACTTGAATTCAGACCTGGACCAAGGAAACTTAATAGACATTTACAGAACTGTCCACCCCAAATCCACAGAATATACATTCTTCTCAGCAACACATCACACCTACTCTAAAATTGAAAACATAATTGGGAGTAAATCACCCCTCAGCAAATGCAAAATAATGGAAATCGTAACAAACAGTCTCTCAGACCACAGTGCAATCAAGTTAGAACTCAGAATTCAAAAACTAACACAGAACCGCACACCTTCATGGAAAGAGAACAACTTACTCTTGAATGCTGACTGGATAAACAATGAAATGAAGACAGAAATAAAGATGTTCTTCAAAACCAACGAGAATGAAGACACAACATACAAGAATATCTGTGACACATTGAAAGCACTCTCTAGAGGAAAATACATGGCAATAAGTGCCCACATGAGAAGCTAGAAGAGATCAAAAATTGACACCCTATCGTCAAAACTGAAAGAGCTAGAGGAGCAAGAACAAAAACCTCAAAGTCTAGCAGAAGACAAGAAATAGCTAAGATCAGAGCAGAACTGAAGGAGAAAGAGACACAAAAAATCCTTCAAAAAATCAATAAATCCAGGAGCTGCTTTTTGAAAAGATCAGCAAAATAGACAGAATATTAGCCAGATTAATAAAAAAGAAAAGAGAGAATAACCAAACTGATGCAATAAAAAACAATAAAGGGGATATCACCACAGGTTCCACAGAAATTCAAACCATCATCACAGATTATTACAAACAACTCTATGCACACAAACTAATAAACCTGGAAGAAATGGATAAATTCCTGGACACTTGCCTCCTGCCAAGGCTAAACCAGGAAGAAGCTGAAACCCTGAATAGACCCATAAAAAGATCTGAAGTTGAGGTAGCAATTAAGAGCTTACCTCCCAAAAAAAGCCCAGGTCAAGATGGGTTCACAGCCGAATTCTACCAGACGTACAAAGAGGAGCTGGTACCATTTCTTCTGAAACTATTCCAAACAATACAAAAAGATGGAATTCTTCCCAAATCATTTTATGACACCAACATCATCCTCATTACAAAACCTGGCAGAGACTCAACAAGAAAAGCAAACTTCAGGCCAATATCCATGATGAACATAGATGCAAAAATCTTCAATAAAATACTGACAAGCCGATTGCAACAGCACATCAAAATCTTATCCACCATGATCAAGTAGGCTTCATCTCGGGGATGCAAGGCTGGTTCTACATACACAAGTCTATAAATGTAATTCACCACATAAACAGAACCAAAGACAAAAACCACATGATTATCTCAATTGGTGCAGAGAAGGCCTTTGACAAAATTCAACAGCCCTTTTTGCTAAAAACCCTCAATAAGCTAGGTATTGATGGAATGTATTTCAAAATACTAAAAGCTACTTATGACAAACCAACATCCAATACCATACTGAATGGACAAAAACTGGAAGCATTCCCCCTGAAATGTGGCACCACACAAGGTTGCCCTCTCTCACCACTGCTATTCAATATAGTATTAGAAGTACCAGCCAGAGCAATCAGGCAAGAAAAAGAAATAAAGGGCATTCAAATAGGAAAGGACGAAGTCAAGTTGTCTCTATTTGCAGATGACATGATTGTATATCTAGAATACCCCATCGTCTCAGTCCCAAATCTCCTGAAACTGAAAAGCAACTTCAGCAAAGTCTCAGGTTACAAAATCAATGTGTAAAAATCACTTGCATTCCTATACACCAATATCAGGCTTAAAGAGAGCCAAATCAAGAAGAAACTTCCATTTACAATTGCCACAAAGAGAATAAAATACCTAGAAATACAACTAACAAGGAATGTAAAGGACCTCTTCAAGGAGAACTACAAGCCACTGCTCAAGGAAATAAGAGAGGACACAAACAGATGGAGAAACATTCCATGTTCATGGTTAGGAAGAATCAATATGGAGAAAATGGCCATACTGCCCAAAGTAATTTACAGATTCAATGCTATCCCCATCAAACTACCAATGACCTTCTTCCTGGAACTGGATAAAACCACCTTAAACTTCATATGGAACCAAAAGGGAGCCCGCATAGCCACGTCAATTCTAAGCAAAAAGAACAGAGCGGGGGCATCACACTACCAGACTTCAAACTATACTACAGGGCTACAGTAATCAAAACAGCATGGTACTGGTACCAAAACAGAAATAGAGACCAATGGAACAGAAAACAGGTCTCGGAAGCAACATAACATATCTACAACCATCTGATCTTTGACAAACGAGACAAAAACAAGCAATGGGGAAAGGATTCCCTGTTCCATAAATGGTGTTGGGAAAGCTGGCTAGCCATGTGCAGAAAGGAGAAACTGGACCCCTTCCTGACACCTTACACTAAAATTAACTCCAGATGGATTAAAGACTTAAACATAAGACCTAACACCATAAAAACTCTAGAAGAAAATCTAGGCAAAACCATTCAGGACATAGGTGTAGGCAAGGACTTCATGACCAAAACACCAAAAGCATTGACAACAAAAGCCGAAATAGACAAATGGGGCCTAATCAAACTTCACAGCTTCTGTACAGCAAAAGAAACAGTCATTAGAGTGAATCGGCAACCAACAGAATGGGAAAAAATTTTTGCAGTTTACCCATCTGACAAAGGGCTGTTATCCAAAATTTACAAAGAACTAAAACAGATTTACAAGAAAAAGTCTAACAAGCCCATTCAAAAGTGGGCAAAGTGTATGAACAGACACTTCTCAAAAGAAGACATACATGAGGCCAACAAACATATGAAAAAATGCTCATCATCACTGGTCATCAGAGAAATGCAAATCAAAACAACATTGAGATACCATCTCACGGCAGTTAGAATGGCAATCATTAAAAACTCTGGAGACAACAGATGCTGGAGAGGATGTGGAGAAGTAGGAACACTTTTACACTGTTGGTAGGAGTGTAAATTAGTTCAACCATTGTGGAAGACTGTGTGGTGATTCCTCAAGGACCTAGAAATAGAAATTCCATTTGACCCAGCAATCCCATTACTGGGCATATATCTAAAGGATTACAAATCGTTCTACTATAAGGACACGTGCACACGAATGTTCATTGCAGCACTGTTTACAATAGCAGAGACCTGGAACCAACCCTAATGCCCATCGACGATAGACTGGATAGGGAAAATGTGGCACATATACACCATGGAATATTATGCAGCCATCAAAAACGATGAGTTTGGGTCCTTTGTAGGGACATGGATGAACCTGGAAACCATCATTCTCAGCAAACTGACAGAAGAGCAGAAGATCAAACACCGCATGTTCTCACTTATAGGCGGGTGTTGAACAATGAGAACACATGGACACAGGGAAGGGAGCACTACACACTGGGGTCAGTTGGGGGGAAATAGGGGAGGGACGGTGGGGGGTGGGGAGCTGGGGAGAGATAGCAAGGGGAGAAATGCCAAATGTAGGTGATGGGTAGAAATGCAGCAAATCACACTGCCACGTGTGTACCTGTGCAACAATTTTGGATGTTCTTCACATGTACCCCAAAACCTAAAATGCAATAAAATAAATAAATAGGGAAAAAAGAAAGGAGATGAGGCAGGGAGCCAGCGATCAAGCTCGGCTGGTCCCACCCCTACAAAAGAACAGCAATCAGAAACTCTCTGGATTGAGAGTTTCACAGCAAGCACAGCTAAACCCTGGAAGGTCCAGCTCTGTCGAGGACGGGCGTTCGCCACTACCGAGGCAGCCCACCACTACGGAGGTAGTAAGCCAATGCTAAGGCAGCCCGCCATTGCCAAGGCAACCCGCCACTGCAGAGAGACTCTGCCCCAACAGAGGTGGGCCACCATTGAAGAGCAGTTCTAACTACACCCATATAACCAGGATTGCAGGGAAGTTCACTCAGCAGCTGAGCGATGCCCACAGCAGCTCAGCAAAACCTTTACAGGCAAACAGTTACTAGGCTGCCTCCTTGATGGTCAGGGAAGCTCTGAAGGGAAGAAAAAGAAGGCAACAGCATAACGGAAACTCATAAAGCCCTAAATTCCTGGGACAGAGCACCTGGGAACAAAAAGTGGTTTATGAGTTCTGCTGCAGCAGACCTAAACATACGTGCCCAGCAGCTCCGAATCAACCACCGAGCTCATAGCTCAGCATTTGAGCTCCTACAAAGAAGAGACCATCTCCTCAAGCAGCTCCCTGACCCTTGTATATCCAAAGAGCCACCTCATGAAGGACAGGTCAGATTGACACTAGGCAGGTATCCTTCTGGGACAAAGATAGCAGAAGAAGAAAACTGGTAACAACCCTTACTGTTCAGAAGCTACTGCAGGTGATCCCCAGGCAAGCAGTGCCTGGAGTGGACCTCAGCAGACCTACAGCAGAGGCACCAGACTGTCAGAAGGAAGACCAAGAAACAGAAATAACCTCATCATCAACAAACAGAATGTCCACTCAGAGACCCAATCTGAAAGCCACCAACTACAAAGACGACAGGTGGATAAATCCTAAAAGATGGGAAGAAACCAGCGCAAAAAGGATGAAAACACCTGAAACCAGAACACCTCTCTTCTTACAAGGGATCAAAACTCCTCACCAGCAACGGAACAAGGTTGGATGGAGAACGAGTGTGATGTAATGACAGAATCACACTTCAGAAGATGGGTAGTAAGAAATTTCTGTGAACTAAAAGAACATGTTCTAACCCAATGCATAGAAACTAAGAACATTGAAAAAAGATTTGACAAAATGCTAACGAGAATGGACAAAATAGAAAGGAATATAAGTGAATTGATGGAGCTGAAAAACACAACACAAGAACTTCGTGAAGGATGCACAAGTATCAACAGCCGAATTGACCAAGCAGAAGAAAGGATATCAGAGGTCGAAGATCAACCCAATGAAATAAAATGGAAAGGCAAGAATAGAGAAAAAAGGGTTAAAAGGAATGAACAAAGTCTCCAAGAAATGTGGGACAATGTGAAAAGAACTAATCTACATTTGAAAGGCGTCACCGAATGCGACAAAGAGAATAAATCCAAGCTGGAAAATACTCTACAGAATATTATCCAGGAAAGCTTCCCCAACCTAGCAAGTCAGGCAGATATTCAAGTCCAGGAAATACAGAGAAAAACACGTCAAGAAGAGCAACCCCAAGGCACATAATCGTCAGATTCACCAGGGTTGAAATGAAGAAGAAAATACTAAGGGCAGCCAGAGAGAAAGGATGGGTTACCCACAAAGGGAAGCCCATCAGATTCACAGCAGATCTCTCAGCAGAAACCCTACAAGGCAGAAGAGAGTGGGGGCCAATATTCAATATCCTTAAAGAAAACAACTTTCAAACCAGAATCTCCTACCCAGCGAAACTAAGCTTCATAAGAGAAGGAAAAATAAAATCTTTGTGTACATGCAAGTACTCAGAGATTTTGTGACGACCAGGCTAGCTTTACAAGAGCTCCTGAAAGAGGCTCTACACATATAAAGGAAAAACCAGTACAAGACACTCCAAAAACATGCCAAATGGTAAAGAGAATCAACACAATGAAGAATCTGCATCAACTAATGGGCAAAAAAGCCAGCTAGCACCAAAATGGCAGTATCAAATTCACACATAACAATATTAACCCTAAATGTAAATGGACTAAATGCCCCAATCAAAAGACACAGACTGGCAAATTGGATCAAAAGCCAAAACATATCTGTGTGCTGTATCCAGGAAACCCATCTCACATGCAAGGATACACAAAGGCTCAAAATAAAGGGATGGAGGAAGATTTACCAAGCAAATTGAGACCAAAAAAAAAGCAGGAGTTGCAATTCTCATCTCTGATAAATTAGACTTTAAAGCAACAAAGATCAAAACAGACAAAAAAGGACATTACATAATAGTAAAAGGATCAATGTAACAAGAAGAGCTAACGATCCTAAACATATACGTACCCAATACAGGAGCACCCAGATACATAAGGCAAGCTCTTAATGACTTACAAAGAGACTTAGACTCCCACACAATTATAGTGGGAGGCTTTAACACCCCATTGTCAGTATTAGAAACAGCAACCAGACAGAAAATTAACAAGAATAACAACGACTTGAACTCAGACCTGCACCAAGCAAATCTAATATACATTTACAGAACTCTCCACCCAAATCCACAGAATATAAATTGTTCTCAGCACCACATCACACCTACTCTAAAAATCACCACAAAATTGGGAGTAAATCACTCCTCCGCAAATGCAGAAGAACAGAAACCATAACAAACAGTCTCTCAGACCACAGTGCAATCAAGTTAGAACTCAGAATTGAAAAACTAACCCAGAACCGCACAGCTACGTAGAAACAGAAAAACTTGCTCTTGAATGTTGACTGGATAAACAATGAAATGAAGACAGAAATAAGGATGTTCTTCAAAACCAACGAGAATGAAGACACAACATACCAGAATCTCTGGGACACATTTAAAGCAGTCTCTAGAGGAAAATATATAGCAATAAGTGCCCACATAAGAAGGAAGGAGAGATCAAAAATTGACACCCTATCGTCAAAACTGAAAGAGATAGAGGAGCAAGATCAAAAAAACTCAAAGTCCAGTAGAAGACAAGAAATAGTTAAGATCAGAGCAGAACTGAAGGAGATAGAGACACAAAAAACCCTTCAAAAAATCAATAAATCCAGGAGCTGCTTTTTGAAAAGATCAACAAAATAGACAGACCACTAGCCAAATTAATAAAAAAGAAAAGAGAGAATAACCAAATTGATGCAATAAAAAATGATAAAGGGGATATCACCACAGATTCCACAGAAATTCAAACCATCATCAGAGATTA
>NW_022437157.1:41952-74419 GCF_009761245.1 Sapajus apella
AACTTTCAACCCAGAATCTCCTATCCAGCCAAACTAAGCTTCATAAGTGAAGGAAAACTAAAATCCTTTGGGAACATGCAAGTACTCAGAGATTTCGTCACCACCAGGCCAGCTCTACAAGAGTTCCTGAAAGAGGCTCTACACATATAAAGAAACAACAAGTACCAGCTCAACTAAAGGGCAAAACACCCAGCTAGCCCCAAAATGGCAGTATCAAATTCGCACATAACAATATTAACCCTAAATGTAAATGGACTAAATGCCCCAATCAAAAGACACAGACTGGCAAATTGGATCAAAAGCCAAAACCCATCGGTGTGCTGTATCCAGGAAACCCATCTCACATGCAAGGATACACAAAGGCTCAAAATAAAGGGATGGAGGAAGATTTACCAAGCAAATGGAGAGCAAAAAAAATCAGGAGTTGCAATTTTCATGTCTGATAAATTAGACTTTAAAGCAACAAAGATCATAAGAGACAAATAGGGACATTACATAATGGTAAAAGGGTCAATGGAACAAGAAGAGTTAATGATCCTAAATATATACTCACTCACCCAATACAGGAGCACCCAGATACATAAGGCAACTTCTTAATGACTTACAAAGAGACTTAGACTCCCACACAACAACATTGGTAGACTTTAACACCCCATTGTCAATATTAGACAAATCAACCAGACAGAAAATTAACAAGGATATCCAGGACTTGAACTCAGACCTGGACCAAGCAAACCTAATAGACATTTACAGAACTCTCCACCACAAATCCACAGAATATACATTCTTCTCAGCACCACATCACACCTACTCTAAAATTCACCACATAATTGGGAGTAAATCACTCCTCAGCAAATACAAAAGAACGGAAATCGTAACAAACAGTCTCTCGGACCACAGTGCAATCAAGTTAGAACTCAGAATTCAAAAACTAACCCAGAACCGCACAGCTTCATGGAAACTGAACAACTTCCTCTTGAATGTTGACTGGATAAACAATGAAATGAAGACAGAAATAAAGATGCTCTTCGAAACCAACGAGAATGAAGACACAACATACAAGAATCTCCGGGACACATATAAAGCAGTCTCTAGAGGAAAATATATAGCAATAAGTGCCCACATGAGAAGCAAGGAGAGATCAAAAATTGACACCCTATTGCCAAAATTGAAAGAGCTACAGGAGCAAGATCAAAAAAACCTCAAAGTCTAGCAGAAGACAATAAATAGCTAAGATCAGAGCAGAACTGAAGGAGATAGAGACACAAAAAACCCTTCAAAAAATCAATAAATCCAGGAGCTGGTTTTTTGAAAAGATCAACAAAATAGACAGACCACTAGCCAGATTAATAAGAAAGAAAAGAGAGAATAACCAAATTGTTGCAATAACAAACGATAAAGGTGATATCACCACAGATTCCACAGAAATTCAAACCATCATCAGAGATTATTACAAACAACTCTATGCACATAAACTAGTAAACCTGGAAGAAATGGATAAATTCCTGGACACTTGACTCCTCCCAAGCCTAAACCAGGAAGAAGCTGAAACCCTGAACAGACCCATAACAAGGTCTGAAGTTGAGGCAGCAGTTAAAAGATTATCACCCAAAAAAAGCCCAGGTCCAGACGGGTTCACAGCCGAATTCTACCAGACATACAAAGAGGAGCTGGTACCATTCCTTCTGAAACTATTCCAAACAATACAAAAAGAGGGAATTCTTCCCAAATCATTTTATGACACCAACATCATCCTGATTCCAAAACCCGGCAGAGACTCAACCAGAAAAGAAAACTTCAGGCCAATATCCATGATGAACATAGATGCAAAAATCTTCAATGAAATACTGACAAGCCGAATGCAACAGCACATCAAAAAGCTTAACCACCACGATCAAGTAGGCTTCATCCCAGGGATGCAAGGCTGGTTCATCATATGCAAGTCTATAAACATAATTCACCACATAAACAGAACAAAGACAAACAGCATATGATTATCTCAATGGATGCAGAGAAGGCCATTGACAAAATTCAACAGCCCTTTATGCTAAAAACCCTCAATAAGCTAGGTATTGATGGAAAATATCTCAAAATAATAAAAGCTATTTATGACAAACCAAGAGCCAATATCATACTGAATAGGCAAAAACTGGAAGCCTTCCCCTTGAAATGTGGCACCAGACAAGGATGCCCTCTCTCACCACTGCTATTCAATATAGTACTAGAAGTTCTAGCCAGAGCAATCAGGCAAGAAAAAGAAATAAAGGGCATTCAAATAGGAAAGGAGGAAGTCAAATTGTCTCTATTTGCAGATGACATGATTGTATATCTAGAAGACTCCATTGTCTCAGCCCCAAATCTCCTGAAACTGATAAGCAACTTCAGCAAAGTCTCAGGATATAAAATCAATGTGCAAAAATCACTTGCATTCCTATACACGAATAACAGACTTAAGGAGAGCCAAATGAAGAACAAACTTCCTTTCACAATTGCCACAAAGAGAATAAAATACCTAGGAATACAACTAACAAGGAATGTAAAGGACCTCTTCAAGGAGAACTACAAGCCACTGCTCAAGGAAATAAGAGAGGACACAAACAGATGGAGAAATATTCCATGTTCGTGGTTAGGAAGAATCAATGTCGTGAAAATGGCCATACTGCCCAAAGTAATTTACAGATTCAATGGCATTCCCCATCAAGCTACCAATGACCTTCTTCACGGAACTGGAAAAAATCACCTTAAACTTCATATGGAACCAAAAGAGAGCCCGCATAGCCAAGTCAATTCTAAGCAAAAAAAAAACAAAGCGGGAGGCATCACACTACCGGACTTCAAACTATACTACAGGGCTACAGTAATCAAAACAGCATGGTACTTGTACTAAAACAGAGATATAGACCAATGGAACAGAACAGAGGTCTCGGAGGCAACACAACATATCTACAACCATCTGATCTTTGACAAACCAGACAAAAACAAGCAATGGGGAAAGGATTCCCTGTTCAATAAATGGTGTTGGGAAAGCTGGCTAGCCATGTGCAGAAAGGAGAAACTGGACCCCTTCCTGACACTTTACACTAAAATTAACTCCAGATGGGTTAAAGACTTAAACATAAGACCTAACCCCATAAAAACCCTAGAAGAAAATCTAGGCAAAACCATTCAGGACATAGGTGTAGGCAAGGACTTCATGACCAAAACACCAAAAGCATTGGCAACAGAAGCCAAAATAGACAAATGGGACCTAATCAAACTGCACAGCTTCTGCACAGCAATAGAAACAGTCATTAGAGTGAATCAGCAACCAACAGAATGGGAAAACATTTTTGCAGTTTACCCATCTGACAAAGGGCTGATATCCAGAATTTACAAAGAACTAAAACAGATTTACAAGAAAAAAACTAACAAGCCCGTTCAAAAGTGGGCAAAGGATATGAACAGATACTTTACAAAAGAAGACATACATGAGGCCAACAAACATATGAAAAAATGCTCATCATCACTGGTCATCAGAGAAATGCAAATCAAAACTACATTGAGATACCATCTCACACCAGATAGAATGGCGATCATTAAAAAATCTGGAGACAACAGATGCTGGAGAGGATGTGGAGAATTAGAAACAATTTTGCACTGTTGGTGGGAGTGTTAATTAGTTCAACCATTGTGGAAGACAGTGTGGCGATTCCTCAAGGACCTAGAAATAGAAATTCCATTTGACCCAGCAATCCCATTACTGGGTATATATCCAAAGGATTACAAATCGTTCTACTATAAGGACACGTGCACACGAATGTTCTTTCCAGCACTGTTTACAATAGCAAAGACCTGGTACCAACCCAAATGCCCATCGATGATAGACTGGATAGGGAAAATGTGGCACATATACACCACGGAATATTATGCAGCCATCAAAAATGATGAGTTTGGGTCCTTTGTAGGGACATGGATGAACCTGGAAACCATCATTCTCAGCAAACTGACAGAAGAGCAGATCAAACACCGCATGTTCTCACTCATAGGCGGGTGTTGAACAATGAGAACAGATGGACACAAGGAGGGGAGCACTACACACTTGGGTGAGTTGGGGGGAAATAGGGGAGGGACGGTGTGGGGTGGGAAGCTTGGGAGAGATAGCAAGGGGAGAAATGCCAGACGTAGGTGATACGGAGGAAGGCAGCAAATCACACTGCCACGTGTGTACCTATGCAACAATTTTTCATGTTCTTCACATGTACCCCAAAACCTAAAATGCAATAAAATAAATAAATGAGAAAAAAAAAAGATGCCCGGGTGTGGTGGCTCACACTTGTAGTCCCAGCAATTTGGAAGGCTGAGGCAGGCAGATCACCTGAGTTCCAGTGTTTGAGACCAGCCTGACCAAAATGGAAGGAAACCTGTCTCTGTAAAAATACAAAACAAAATTAGATGAGCTTCGTAGCACTTGCTGATGTTACGGATAAAAGCAACTCACGAGACTGAGGCAGGAAAATCACTTTAACCTGTGTTATAAACCCCATAATCCATCTACATTACTTTTGGTTAAACAATCAGATGTGGTTTTTTGTTTTTATTTTTAAGACAATTCTCACTCTAATTACCATGCTGGAGTGCAGTGGTGCCATCTTGGATCACCGCAACATCTGCTCCCTGGGTTCAAGTGATTCTCCTACCTTGGCCTCCTGAGTAGCTGGGACTACAGGTGCCTGCCACCATGTCTGGCTAATTTTTGTATTTTTACTACAGATGGGGTTTCACCGTGTTGACAAGGCTGATCTTGAACTCCTAACCTCAGGTGATCTGACAACATGGGCCTCCCAAAGTGCACGGATTACAGGCATGAACCACCACTGGCCATCCTCTCTGCTAATTCTAACATCATGTTAGGTCTGTTCAATTTTGATGAACTGGTGATTTCCTTCTTTATGGGTCATCATTTCTTGGCTCTTTGCATACTTTCTGTCCTTTAATTGGATGCTGGACATTGTGAAGTTTACCTTCTTGCATACTAGCTTTTTTTAAATTCATTTTTTGTCCTTGCCAGGAGGAAGTTGTGTTTCATAATTTCTATAAATCATCTTGAATTTTTTCTGGGATGCACTTAAGTGATATGTAAACAGAATGATCCCTTTATATCTTGCTTTTATGAACTTTTAGGTGTTTCAGGAGTAGTACTCAGTCCAAGGCTGATTATATCTCATTACTAAAGCATTATGAATGATGAATGATTCCAGTCTGGCTGGCATGAATGGATACTGTTTTCTGCACTGTGTGAGTAGCTGGGATCACAGGAATGCACTGCCATGCCTGGCTAATTTTTGTATTTTTAGTAAAGATGGTGTTTTGCCATTTTGGCCACGGTGATCTCAAACTCTTGACATCAGGTCATCTGCCTGCTTCCATCTCCCAAAATGCTGGGATTACAGGCATGAACTGCAGGGCCATGCCTAAAAATATATACTTTTGCTGGGCATGGTGGCTCATGCCTGTAATCCCAGCACTTTGGGAGGCCGTAGTGTGGAGATCACTTGAGGTCAGGAATTCAAGACCAGCCTGACCAACATAGTGAAACCCCATCTCTAGTAAAAATGCAGAAGTTAGCCAGGTGTTTGCATGCCTGTAATCCCAGCTACTTGGGAGGCTGAGAAAGAAGAATTGCTTGAACCAGGGAGGTGGAAGTTGCAACAGCCCAAGATAGAGTCACTGCACTCCATCCTGGGTGACAAAGCAAGACTCCATCTCAAATATATATGTATTTCCATATACTTGGCTTAAGATGCAGATACAGTTTCACATTGGTTTTCTCTCAGGCAAATCAACCTGTTCTGCAGCTGTGCTCTGGGATGGAGGACAGCCAAGCAGGACCCCAGGAAATAACTCCTGAGCTTTCAGAGTCGTAACCACTAACCTGGTTTCAGCCTAGAGAGAAATTCAGGCATTAGAAGAGAATGAAGAGAACTTTATGAGATGTCCTGATATCAAACTTAACCTTGTTGTGTTGCCCTCAACCTCCCTTGCTGAAATGATAGCCTGGTGACAATTGTGCCCTTCCGTCCTCAGCACTCTGACTGGCAGGACAAGGAATGAGATGTGGTTTGCTGTGAGCAGATTGTTGATTAGTAATGGCAGTCCTTTCATGTTTCTTTAGAATCACTTGTGTATTTCCAACCTTCACAAAAGTAAGGGTGTTGCTGTGCCATTTCAAGCGGGGGACTGGGGTCCTTTCATGTGTGAATGGAAAATGATAGCCACTGCACTACAGAGACCCCT
Source organism: Sapajus apella (assembly GCF_009761245.1). Taxonomy (NCBI): domain Eukaryota; kingdom Metazoa; phylum Chordata; class Mammalia; order Primates; family Cebidae; genus Sapajus; species Sapajus apella. The sequence goes on from NW_022437157.1 coordinate 48,226, forward strand.
CACAGTCCCTGGCACAAGACGTATTTCTGAAAATGTTAACATCTGCCATTTTTAACTACTGGAGTCTCCAACATAAGAAATTTGACTGCTTTTCAACATTGTAGTGAAAAAGACACCAGGAAACACAACCCCTCAGGCAGAGAGGCTGAACCCTTATTGAGGATTCCTCACTTAGTCCCAAATCCAAGATCCTAAGGACCCTCACTCTGGCTTCGGGATCCCACATCTCACGCAGGGTTTCTTGGAACTAATCGCCCATGTGCAGGATTCTCCTGGCTGACTCTGGCTCCCAGAAGTTGCAGGCGCCAGTGCGTATTGAGCATCCAAGCCCTGAGTGCCCCACGCCCCAAGAGTGTGGATGCTGCCTCCACAAGGCTGCAGACTGTGCCTCGTGGGCCTTTTCACCAGTGCCGGCCATCAGGGCTCTTGGATCTTGACAAGCGATCATGCTTTGGGTCCTCTCAGGAGCCATAGGACCCTCCCTGCTCAACCTCTTCCAAGGTTGAGGGCTCTGACCAGCTCTCTCCTTGGCAGCCCTTTGGTCTCAGTGCCTCCACATCTTCCAAAGGACATCCTTCACTGCCACTCTCACATAGTCTATTCAACTCAATTTAAGCTATACTTCTTCACATGTTCAAGTTTTAGCAGGTACCCTAGCAGAGGCTGTATCTCAAGGCATTTAGCTATTTGAAAATATAGAACATCCAACTCAGACCCAACTATGCTTCTTGGCTTGCATTAAATGTATTTGAAGATCAGGCTGCGAGGTTTATAAAATGCCAGGGTTACACTGAGCCATCACTGCTGAAGGACACAGGCAGCCTATTCAGATTTCATCATCACAGCATCTCCACCTCCATCCTGAGATTTTCTTTTGTAAGGGCAGTTTTATTGCACTATTTCATTCATAAGCCACTTGAAACTTCTTATTTCCCTTTTTAATGTTCCTGCTTAACAGGTCTTGAAGGGAATTGTAACAAAGAAGTAAGTGCAGTGTTCAGAGAAAGGCAGCATCTGAAGCTTTCACATTTGCCTCACAGCAAATGGTCAACAGGCAGAGTTGCCTTTTGCTGAAAGATGTTAATATTTTCTCTAAGGTCTTCTTTAGAAGTGAGTGTAAAACAAATTTGGGGAAGAAAGTGTCATTTGCTCCAGCAGCAGCTTTTCTCACTGCCGTGGTTACCACGTTTCCTTCACATTCAAAGTTCAAATGCTCCACCCTGGGGAAAGTGACAAAATGTTGACTGGATGCCAGGCTTCAGTGTCCAGCTTTTCTCTACTTTGGCTCAGACTGGAAACTGGGAATGGACGAGACTGTCTCCCTCCCTAGAGACTGGGAGTCCAGTTCCAAGTGAGGCAGGCATCCTAGGAGCTTTTGACTGGGTGATTTCCTGACATCTTTTCTTGCTTTCTTCCCTCTGAAACTGCTCTTGCTCTCCCACTGACCCAGAGGAGAGGATTCCTTGCCTCTCTGACTCAGAACATTTTGGGATCCTTCCCGGACAGGAAAAAAAAAAAGGCAATTGCCCATTTTCCTACAGGAGCAGAAGGGACTGCAGGTGTCTGGAGACCCACAAGCTCACTTCAGGGGCCACTGCCCATGGTGCCTTGCGGGATCCTCGCATACCCAAAAATGTGCGGCTTGAAGCTTCTCTGCAGGCTAAAAAGGAAGTGTGGGGTTCCTGACTCTTCAGGAGAAGCCATGCAAAGAGGTCTTAAGCATGACTCTGGACCTAGAGCACAGGTCAGGAAGAGGCTTGAAGGTGAGGGCAGGGCCAAGAAAGGCTGGAAAGACAGGCTAATCCCCTGTCCCCACGGTACCTTCTTCAGGACAGCCGTTTGCTCTAATTTAGTGACCAGGAAAGGAGAGACTCTGCAGAGGGTCCTAGCTACTCCAGGGGTTAAGGTGGGAGAATCACTTGAGCCCAGGTGTTTGAGGCTGCAGTGAGCCATGATCATGCTACTGCACTCCAGCCTGGGTGACAGAGCAAGACCCTGTCTTCAAACCAGGATGAGAACAAAGAATTCCAAGTAGGGTGGAAACAGTGCAGATGTGAAAGGTTTTAGAGGGAAACATCCAGTGCTCTGTCAGGGCCCCCAGGCCTTGCTTGCAAGAGATTCCATCCAGGCTCTCTGGGTTCCTGCAAGTCTCTGTGTCCTGTTGTTGGAGGTCCCAGGGCTGAGTGCTTAGCCCCTTCTCAGCCTGGGTACCTCCTTTTCCCTTCTCCTGGCACCCTGGTCCACTGCCCAGGCTCCAGTGGCCATCTCTCCAGAGTCATGCTGTTGCCTTGAAAAGAGACATCTCTAGATCAGATTTTTTCCCATTAAATTGAAATATGAATATATTTCTTTATTAATGTGCTCACAAAAATAAATGACACATTAATTAGCACCCTCCTCACCTGATAAAGATACATGTAACCCACACTGTGGCAGGAGACAGGGGTGAGGGCTTTCAGAGCTGCTACCACATTTCCCCTGAAGAAATCTCGATTCACCAGAGAGAATTGTTTCCTTGGATTCTGTCATCTCTGCTGTAGCTACCAGTCAGTTCTCCACGATCTTCTCAGGATCCTTCACCCCAGCACCAGCTCATGTTCTTTGCCTTTGCCACTCCTGCCTCTTTCAAGACTGGAGTCCACTGACCCATGTCTCATTCACCCACCTCAAAAATCTTGCAGCACATCTTTGGTATGCTGCTGCCCTGCCGCCATCAGGGGCAGAGTTGTGGGGTGAAGGCAGAGCATCCAAAAGCAAAGAGCAGGGGTACATTAGTAAATGACACTTGGACATAAACCTAACAACCTCACAGAACACATGCTTTCTCTGAAAATGATACAAATCCCCTAGAAGCAAAGAAAACCCCTCGCTCATATGGACGTGTATGAATGATTCCACACGCCAGGCCCGGGGATACATGGTGGGTGGTGTTTACTTCCATTGCACCTGCACACAGTAGAAAGTTAGTGCCTGAAAGTTAGAACCAGATCTGTAGCCCTGCTCCCATCAGGCTCTCCTGGCCCTTCCTGCCTTTGATGGTGACACCGCTCTGCTTCTTCTGTTCTGAGCATCTGTTCATTTTTCAATAGAGAGAATAACAGGATGAAGGATGACAGAGAGAGTGTAGGCGGGGAGATGTTGCAAAACAACCCTGTAAAGCAGAACAAAAACAATACAAAACCCCAGAAACCAGATTTAGTACTACAGTATTTTATAACAAGAGAAAGTAGCTGAAAATAACCTCAGTGGGAGGAGTCAGCAGAGAGAATGGAGCTGAGGCCACAGGTTTAGACACCACAGGTTTAGACTAGGAGCCTTTCAATTGATTGCTGAATGAACTGGATCAGCTGTGAGTCTTCTTTGATGGTGACAGAACAAGTGATGACCAGCCTGGAGACCCCACACGCCCACCTCAGGGTCTTCCTGGCATGCAGACATTCCAGGCAGGCCCAGCACATTCTCATCTTCACACAGCAGTGGAAGGTGTCAAATGATCTCTAGCGGCTCGGTGTCTACAGCCACCACAGTGAACTCGCAGATGCCCCTGTTGAGGGCTTTGATGGCTTCATTGGCTCCTGTCTGAAGCAGTTATAGTTACATGACTGCTAATGGAGGTCCAATAGTTTCTTGGTGAGGAGGACATCTGTGAGGGGACAGGTCTTCGGGTTTATGTCAGCCTCAGAGCTGTGGTTCCAGTGGCTCCGCACTCCTCAGGGAGCACAGAAGATGTCAGAGCCTCCGGATCAGTTTTGACTTATACATGTGGCAGCCTTGTGGGCATCACATGCAGGTTCACCTTTTGGAGAAAACTTTGGAAGACAGGAGGAATGAAAGAAAGTTGTTGCTAGTTCCCTGGTGGTCTAGTGGGTAGGATTTGGCGTTTTCACTCCTGTGGCCTGGGTTTGATTCTCGGTCAGGGAAGACGTGCTTTGGTAAGTTCTCCAAAAGCAGCAACTTTTCCCCCTTGTTACTACAATTTGCGAGGGGCCCCAAGGTTCAGATGCAGGAGAGTTTCCAAAAACTCCAGTGAAGAAGAGGAGTTAATGGCGATGCTCTAGCTGTTTCTCACGCACTTGACAGAGAACCTTGTTCCTACTCTTTTCCTTCTTGGGCACCCTGGCACTCCTGTTCTTTTCATACCTCCATTTCTCACACGGCAGTACTGGCTTTAGAGGTCAACCAAGCAGTTTCCTCAAGGTTACCCAGCCATGCATTGATCAACACCTGGGTGGGGTCCTACCCTATTTGCTGGGCTGCCATTGCTGATAGAATGTGTTCTGCCTCTGATAATGGCTGCTTGATGCTTTCAAAGTAACTCTCCCACAGATAATGACTACAAACTAGAAAAATGTATTTCCAAAAAAAAAAAAATTTGAAGATGCTGGAAGACTGAACAAAAGCATGCAGACATGTGGAAGAATGGTGTGGAGTGAGTTTTGCAATTTGCAAACTTTTGGTGGAGAGCTGTTAACTGAAAAATCATACAATTTATAAGGTTACAGAGGATACTTTTTATTTATTTATTTATTTATTTATTTATTTATTTATTTTGAGATGGAGTCTTGCTCTATCCCAAGCTGGAGTGTAGTGGCAGGATTTCCACTCACTGCAAATGCTGCCTCTTGTGTTCAAGTGATTCTCCTGCCTCAGCCTTCTGAGTAGCTGGGGATACAGCCACGCACCACTGCACCAAGCTAATTTTTGTATCTTTAGTAGAGATGGGCTTTCACCATGTTGACCATGCTGGTCTCGTACTCTTGACCTTGGGATCCGCCTGCCTTAGTCTCCTAAAGTGCTGGGGTTACAGGTATGATTCACCAGTGGTCATCCTGACAGGCTGGGAAATGCAGAAAGCCCAGAAGGAGGCACTTTGAGGGAGGGAGGGGCAAGAAAGGAATTTAAGTTGAATGAGTTGGCCAAACATACATATTCAACAAGTTATAGAAGGATTCATGAATATTTATGAAGGGGGTCCTGATGCATGCTTATTGAACAGACATTCACATAATATACAACCTTGTTCACCTTGTTGTGGATACTTGGCGTTTAAATGCATTACAATTAGGCCCTATACACAAAGGTCTTTTCAGGACACAAAGGCATGCAAATGCACAACTACTGTAAATCTGACAGAACCAGTCCATGGTCGTTGGTCTTCTCATCAGGATAAAGTTACTGAAATCAGTCTGTTGTCCAATCAAGGCTGTAGTTATGGCCTGTGGGAAGGCGGGTTCAGTATCTAGCGAGGGGTGAGCAGCAAGTGCTTCCACACTCCTTATACTCAAGGCCAGAGCTTGTTTAGCTACTAGAGAAGAAACCTTGGGGCACTAGAACATAGTTTATTCTTTACTTGTAGGGGGTGTGTGATTTCACCCTTGCCTGGCATGGTCCTAGGTCCTGTTTATAGTGATGTCTTATTGCCATAAAAAGTCCACTCCATCAGTCTTATGATTGCTATGATAACATCAGGGTTGGTCAATTTTGTTAAAACTGCAAAAGGGTGGGAATATAATGAGGCTTGTCTGGCTTCCTGTTTCTTCTTGGCCAGGGTCTGAGTTTTTAAGGTTTGCTGAGGGTCACGTTGGCCAACGGGGGGGTCCATTTATTCAGTTGGGGGACTCAGGATTTTATTTTTAGCGTATTAAACAAACTTTGGTCCAACTTACTTGGGTTAGCTAAATTACAATACAAAACCAAACTGTATTCCTAGATTAAAGGAACAGAAGACAAAGCTTGGACAACCATAGCAACTGGAACATCAGGGGGTTAGGTGGCATCTCAGAAAGGATACAGAACAGTAGCACGACTATAGCTAATAGCAGTATACAGTATATTTCACAGTAACCAAGAATTTGAAATGTTCCCAACAAAAAGAAATGATAAAATGTTTGAGATGATGGATATCCTAAACACCCTGATTTGATCATTACACATTGTAGGCATGTATCAGAATATCACATGTACTCCTGTAAATATTATAATTATTTTCTATCAATTAGAATATAAAACTTAAAAGAATAATAATAAGCAAAGAGGGAAGGACAGAACTTTTTTTTTTTTTTGAGATGGAATCTCACTTTGTTGCCCAGGCTGGAGTGCAGTAGTGTGATCTCAGTTCACTGCAACCTCTGTCTCCCAGATTCAAGCAATCCTCATGTATCAGCCTACCGAGTAGCTGACATTACAGGTGTGTGCCATCATGCTGACTATTTTTTTTTTATTTTTAGTGAGATTGTGTTTCACCATGTTAGCCAAGCTATTATTGAACTCCTGACTCAAGTGATCTGCCAGTCTGGGCCTCCCAAAGTTCTGGCATTATATGTGTGAGCCACCATGCCTAGCCAAATAGCTTGATTGTATACATTGTGGTGATGATCTAATGGGTCTATATTTATTTCCAGACTCAGTATGTTGTGTTCATTAAATATGTACAGCTTTTAGTATACCAAACATACATCGGTAAATTGTTTTAAGATAAAAATACAGCAAATAAAACATATAATTATTATAATTGTCCTGTGATTAATAGATGCCAGAGACAAATTTAAAATCTAAAAAAACACAGAACACTTGCTGACAAATGGATTTGTACAGGAATATTCATGCACAGTAGCTTTTTTCATAATAGTCCAACTGGAAATAACCAAATTGTCCATCAGCTGTGGTGTATTCCCACATTGGAATAACATGCACCAGTAACACCCAAATCAACTTGATACATATAATAACATGGATATATTTTAAAGATGTGGAAAAAACCCACATCTTGAATTTCAAGAACAGAGCAACATAATCTATGGTGATAAACATGATAGTGATTAACTGATCATCAGAATAGTGATTAACTAAGTGGAGAATGGTGGGATTGCCTGGAAAGGGACTCTATGGATGTTTTAAAATTCATTTTATTTTTTAAATCTGAAAAAACTATTTTTATAGAGATAGGGGTCGTGCCATGTCACCCAGGCTGGCCTCAAACACCTTGGCACCATCAATTTTTCCACCCCAGTCTCCCAAGTGCTGGATTACAAGCATGAGTTACTGTGCCTAGCATTTACAGACCTTTCTGGGGTGATGGAAATTTTCTATAACTTGATCTAGGTAATAATTTCATTTGTCAATATTTAATAACCTGTCCAGTTAATATATTTGAATTTTACACTATGTGAATTACATTTCATTTGTTTGCTCTTTAGCATAAACATGGGGGTTGGGGAATGGAAGTTGGAGACAAGTCAGTGTAAACCATGGCAAGAAGCTTGGATTTTATTTTAAACTCAGTAAAAGCCCATTTTCATTCCCCCCCACCCCCCACAACAAAATCCCTGCTACTATCTCAACCAGAAGAACAGCTATAACTACACAATTTCATGAGTGGAAAGTACAGAGAAGTCTTCTTGAGATGACGCATTTCACCCTGTGGGGCAGTTCAACGCATGCCCAGACATGAGGCACCTCCAAGTTTCCAACGACCTAGTCCAGGGGTGTTCTGCTGGCCCTCACTGGATCACGCTGGCAAGTCAGTGGTAAGCCTTGTTCTCTGGCCACAAATAAGGGTTGCAGCCATTATGAGGAACAGTAAAAACCAGTTATGACCACACCACTGCATTAGTGGAAGCTACCACCATGGCGGATTGAAAGGCGGCACTTTACCTTTTGGGATATTTTCTGCTCAATGGTGACACATAGAGTGTATCCTGAACACCAGGTGTGTGCAATTTGGGGTCCCCTTCCCTTTGCCTGACAGCACCGCATTGCAGCAGTCAGTGCTAAACCCCGCTAAAGGACTCAGCCAGTGCAGGAATGAAAGCAAACAAAAAGACACATCAGTTTCTACCCAAAAATGTCAGCCACCACCATTTTGGATTGGAACTGAGGCTCTGCATTCACAACACAAAGTGCGAATCACTATGCCACCATGGCACACCATGAACTTGCTGGCAGATGCTGAGTTTCCTTTAATACTTTTGATGTAAAAATATTCACAATATTTTGTTCTTGCATCGCTTGCTTTCTGGCAGGTGGAGTGGTAAGAAGCACAAATTCCTATATCCTGTTCTTTCAAAAAATGTTGTTTGATCAGAATGCAGGATATTGAACAAGATAACTAGCCTATCGCCTTCAAAAACTCAGCAACAAAAACAAAGAAATGGAGGGACAGTTCTAGGTAACTAAAGTGCAATTGAGAAACTTTACTGGGAACCTGGGGAACAACATCAATATCACAACTCACTTCTCTCTCTCTCTCTTTTAAATAAATATTATGTATATATATGCATATATGCATTACTTATGTACATAATGTGTTACACACACACACACAGACACACACACGGGGAAAGAGAGTTTAATTCAGCAAAGAAGAATTCCTGAATCAGGAAGCTCCAGAACCAGAATAGGTTCAGAGAGACTTTAGTGATATTATGTGGTGGAAGAATATTTATTGATGGAAAAAGGAAAGTGGCTTACAGAAAACAGAAATCAGGTATAAAAATAATTGGATTGGCTGCAGCTCTGAGTTTGTCTTATTTGAACCCAGTTCAAATAGTTGGCCACCTGTGATTGGCCAAAACTCAGTCATTGGCACAAGAGTAGGTTACAGGTTGTTGGCTGGACGTGTTGTCTCACGCCTGTAATCCCAGCACTTTGGGAGGCCAAGGTGGGTGGATCATGAGGTCAAGAGATAGAGACCATCCTGGCCAACATGGTGAAACCCTGTCTGTACTGAAAATTCAAAAAGTAGCTGGGCATGGTGGCGTGCACCTGTAGTCCCAGCTACTTGGGAGGCTGAGGCAGGAGAATTACTTGAACCCTTGAGGTGGAGGTTGCAGTGAGCCAAGATCATGTCACTGCACTCCAGCCTGGTGCCTGGTGATGGAGCAAGACTGTCTCAAAAAAAAAAAAAAAAAAGTAGGTTACAAGCTGTTTACACATTCAGTTAGGTTACAGTTCACTACGTATGGAGAAATCCTTAAAATATGTATAGAGGCAGCTTTCAGCTAATGATATGTATATATCATTAAATTAGACATTTATGCATATGCATATCATTAAATTAAGACATTTATGCATATGTAATGTGTGCATGTGTGTTATATGTGTATATATGACATACATGTGTGCATGTGTATATGTGTGTATAACATATATGTGTATATGTATATATAACACACATGCACACATGCATATATATAAATATATAATATATATAAATATATATATTGATATTTATTTATTTAGATACATATAGATATAATATAAATAAATATAGATATTTATGCATATATAGTGCGTGTTATATGTGCATACATGACACACATGCACACATTATAAATGCATAAATACCTATATACATACACATACATGTGTATAGATGTGACATTTTCTAAACAATTAGAAAATTTTTATCTGGACTATATACTAGATAATATTATTGAATTAATGTTAATATCCTTAGGTTTGAACATTATATTCTATTATAATTATGTAGAGTAATGTCCTTAATCTCATTAAATACATGCTGAAATATTTAGAAATGAAGTGGAGTTTTCTTTTTCTGCATTTACCATGAAATACGCATGTGTGTGTAGGTGTGTGTAGACAGAAAAAAAAAAGATAAAGAAATGTTAACTGTTGAACTTGGGTGAACATTGTAGAGGTGTTCTTTTTTTTCAGCTTTTCTATAGGTTTGAAACTTTTCAAAGTAAATAATTGTGGAGGAAAAAGTAAGACGTGGGAGGCTGTGAAGAACTGGCTGAGTTCTAGGCTAAAATTTGGCTCTCTGTGGGTCTCTGCCTTGCAGGAGGAGCGACAGCTCTCAGTATCTCTCACTGCTAGAAGAAAGTGTAGATTACCAGTCTGCTGTACAAACCTATGTAAGGGATCTCCTCCTGTCACCCAGGATATGGGTGAAGTGTATTCTTAGACCTTCTTACGTGAATCAGCCTTCTAGCCTGGAAGTCTGGTAGGTAAGTTTAAGGCTAATTTGTATGTTTCAAAGCTTCTGAAGAAGACATCTCACTTTTACATTGGATTCCAAAAGACAAGTCAATGTATATGAAGAATTTAGTTTCAGATAAAGAAATCCAAAGGAGAGTAAGTGATCTGAAACCTAACAGTCCCATTGGGGTATATTGTTTTTGCCTGTTGGTCCTACAGAAATCTCAAGGATGGGAATTTGGCATATCCAGGAAGATTTTTCCAGATCATGCTTAAATAGCAAACTTTTAAGATCATTCTTTGGCAGAGAGTCTACTGAGGCAGGAAAGTGGCAGGACTTCTTTTCCAGTGGTGGTCCGGTTGATCAGAGAAGGATCTGGTCCAAACAGGGTGTGGTGAAGAAGCTGACCAAAATCAGCAGATGGAGACGAAAGCTACCTCTAGCTACTCTCAGTGCTCATTAGCATAAAGGCACTCCCACCAGTGCCATGACAATTTATAAATGAAAATGTCAACATGCCATGGCAACGCCTGGGAAGTTACCTTATATGGTTCTGTAAACACCCTATCTCTTTTCCAGAGAGTTCTGAATAACCTACCTCCTAAGTAGCATCTAATCAAAAGTAAGTACACATACAGCTACCTAGCAGCCCACATGCTGCCTAGGGGTTACCCCTGTCCCACAAGAAGCAGCACCAGCTTAACCAGAGCTGCTTTCTTTCACCGCTGGGTTGCTCTTGAATTCTTACCAGGGAAGAGACAAGAACTCTCCTGGACTAAGCTTCAGTTTGGGGGTTGTTCTCCCTGTATCATCTGGTGACCACAAAGAAAAGAGAAGACATGATAAGACAAGATGGGATGGGACGCCACACAGGACAGAGTCAAGAACTGTTTAAGGCAGTACACTTGGTTGTGAAAGTCCCTTACTGTGTTGAACCCGAGATGCCAGAGTTGCATTGTTCTGTAGCCCCAACTTGGCCTTTGTGGTTCACCATTGGCCAACCCTTGGAGTTCCAGCATTTGGTGTGGGGAACCTCATCGGCTGATACTTAGGTACTCTGAGGTTTTGGCATTTTGTTGTGTGTGAGAGTTCTACTGTCACTGTCGGCCTCTGCCTGGCTGCTCTGGGGTTTTCAGCATTGACATTCCCTATAGGATTATGGATTACAGTGCCTCCCCTGGGGGAGTGTTGATGTCATCTTCTCTGCCCTTAAGTTAAAAATTACCATTTTCCATAGCAGCCAGGCGTGGGCCTCTTCCTGTGTGACCTTGCTCAAGGCCATACTGTACTGTTGGTCACAGAGGCAGGGGTTCCTGGACCCCGAACCCAAGTGACAACTACCCATAGTGGCAGACAAGCAGCAGCCACCCAAACATTTTGCTAAAACATTTCTCTTCAGTGTCTGTGGCTGCTAGGTAGACTCTCTGGCAGCTCAGGGAACAACACTGTTCATGCCTTCCCTTCCTCCCTTCCATGAACACCTGGTTTCTCTCAGCTCCTCTTTGCCCAAACTGAAATGCTTTCTTCACTCTCTGTGGAATTCAGACCCATCATTCTACTGCTTATTCATATTTCATAGTTCACTTTCATAATGCTTTGCTACCTGTACTTACATCTTCTCTGCAGGAGGTGGAAATTTGAAAGGAAAAGTAACCGGGCTTTTGATAGACTTAGAAAAACTTGTGGGTGGCATAGAGATCTTTGTTAGACATGGGGACAACAGCAAGCATCCCAAAGGACTCCCCACTGGGGTGTCTTTTAGGCAATTGGGGCAAATTCAAATTAGATGGCTCAAAGAAAAAGAAACACATTTTCTTGGGAGAACAAGAAATTTGGCCTGAAACTGGTTCTTTCCATCATAATACTATTTTACAACTGGGCTTATTCAGTAGAAAGGAAGGAAGATGGGAGAAGCTCCTTATGTACAGGCTTTTATGGCCCCCTAAAAGGATTCTGACTTAAGAGTCAACTGCAGGATGTGTCTGGCTCATGTTACTTCCAGGCACCAAGAAACTGTGTGGGAGATCCTCTATGCTCCCTTCCTAGCGGCACCCTCTGGAAAACCCATTGCCCTCCCCAGGGTCTTCTCTGTCCCCCAATTCTGAGAGGGGTGATGCCAGTTGTCCAGTGCAGGATTCCACTCAATGTCATCAGAAACCTCTCCCCCTTATTCAGTGAGCTCCAGCCTATATCCCCCACTGCCCAAGGAAGTAGTCCAACCAGTACCACCAGGAGTGGGGCTCTATATCAGCCCCTGAAATTGAATCTGTGCCCATTGTGGGAGGTAGCTGGCAGGGATAGGGGAACAATCAGAGTCTATGTGCCATTTCCCATGTCCAAATTGGCTTTATTCAAGAAGAAATGTGGCTGGGTTTTGAAGGATCCAGGGCAGTTCATAGAATAGTTTGTAGGTTGATCGTCTTTTGATTTAACTTGGCACAACTTGCAAATATTATTATCCACTTGCTCTCCTATAGAGGAGAAGCAAAGTATTCTGGGTACTGCCTGTGAATATGCAGATAGAGTAGCTGCTCCAAGGCCATGCCATTTATGTAAAAGGGGATGCAGTTCCACACAGAGACCCTCAGTGGGATTACCAGAAGTGTTCCCAAGATCTTCAATATAGAAACCACAGGCTAACTTGTTTAACAGAAGGTATGAAAAGGTGTGTCATTAAGCCGGTTAACTTTGACAAGGACAGAGAAAGAACACAGCAGAAGGATGAAAATCCTGCTCTGCTTCAGGGTTGCTTGGTTGAGGCACTCAGGAAAATACTAATGTAGACCCAGACACCTTGAAGTGTGGGCTCTTCTGAGCATGGATTTTATTACTCCATCTACCCCTGACATTAGGAGGAAGTTACAAAAGGCAGGAATGGGACCCCAAATTATGGGAGCCAATTGTTAAACATGACCTTTGGAGTTTACAATGATAGCCACAGGGCAGAGGAAGAGGAGAAAACCAAAAGAAGTGACCAAAACATGCAACTGTTAGCAGCTGCTTTCAGACTTTTGTGCCTTCTGGGTTAACCATGGTAAGAGAATGTTGCAAGAGTGGCTTTGGAATGCCCAGATGAAGGCCAGCTTGTCAGCCCCTGGGCTGGAATCGGTGAGCCTTTTGTAAGGAAGAGGGCCACTGGAGGAAAGACTGCCTCAGGCTCCAAAGGGAGTTTCAGCTCCCCAGATCCCTAATGGCTGAGAGAATAGAGAACTGACAGGGCCCAAGGTTCCCTACAGCTTCCACCAGAAACCTTACCATCTCTACAGAGGACGTCAGGTAACTCCTGACATGGCAGGTAAAAATATTAAGGTATTGGACATGGGAGCCACCTTCTCAGTTCTGATGCGGTCCTCGGGGCCTCTGTCTCCCCACTCCTATACTGAAATGAGGATTGATGGCCAGCCAAAAGCTAGGAGATTCACCCATTCCTTTAGTTGCACTGTAAGGAAACACATGTTTTCCCACAGATTTTTGCTTATTCCAGAGTGCCTTATTCCTTTACTGGGAAGAGACTTGCTTTCCCAATTATAGCCCACAGTTCAATTTGGAGCACCTCAAGAGAAGGCCACAGGCTGGGAAGAAACAATTCTCCTAGTTCTAAGTGCATGTCTTAACACAGATAAAGATGTTCCTTCCAGCACATTACTTCCCCTCTGTTTGGGACATGGAAGATCCTGGAAGAACTGTTAATGTACTCCCAGTCAGGTTATTTTGAAATGCAGTGTTAATTATCTATGGGAAAAACAATACCTTTTTAAGTGTGATGGCTCACACCTGTAATCTCAGCACTTTGGGAGGACAAGGTGGGCATATTACTTGAAGCCAGGAGTTCAAGACCAGCATGGCCCCCATGACAAAACTCCCTCTCTACTAAACACAAAAGTTAGCTGGGTGTGGTGGCGGGTGCCTTTAATCCCAACTACTCAAGAGGCTGTGGCAGGAGAATTGCTTAAATCCAGGTGGCAGAGATTGCAATGAGCCTCTTGCTACTGCACTCCTACCTAGGTGAAAGAGGGAGACTGTATCTCAAAAAAAAAAAAAAAGAAAGAAAGATAGAAAAGCAAAAAGCAAAAAACAAAGACATCCAATATTTTTTTAGACCTGAGGCTCAGAGGGGCAACCATCCTCTAATAATGAAGTATGGATTATTACAATTCTGTCAGTCCCAATGTAACACCCCCATTTTCCTGTTAATAAGCCAGATTTATTAACAGGAAAATATAGATTTGTTCAGGATCTAAGGGCAGTTAATGAGGCAGTAGCTCCAGTTCCAGTAGTTGTTAATCTTTACACCATAATAACTCAAGTCCCTAAAGATGCTCATTGTTTCACAATATTCAGTTTAAGAGATGTTTTCTTTTACATACTTTTACACCTATAGAGTTCCAGTACCTTTTTTCATTGTGACTAATCCAGACACTCATGCTGCATCTTGGCTTACCTAGACTGTCCTGTCCCCAAGGTTTTAGGACAGTCCCCATCTGTTTGGCAATGCATTGGCAAAAGAATTAAGGAAACTACAGTTAATTAATGGATCTTTCTTACAATATGTGTATGACCTATTAATTTCCAGCCCTACCAGGGGAAAATTCTGATAAAAATACAATTCAAGTCTTTACTTTTGTGACAAAACAAGGGTAACAGGTCTCCCCTCAGAGGCCCAAATTTCTGTCCAAAGGGTCCCATCATGTATTGGGGCACATGGTCATTTCTGGGACCAAGATCCAAGATCCTCACCCAGGGTTGAAAAGAGACCATCCTGGCACTCCAGCCCCCTCAAATTAAGAAGCCTTTTTGAGAATAGCTGGATTCTGCCAGATTTGGATTCCCAGGTTTGGGCTTGTAGCAAAACCATTCTACGAACCCCCAAAACGAAGTGGTCACAAGTCTTTGAATTGGAATGAGACCTGTCAACAGGCCTTCTTAACCTTAAAAGAAAAGCTAGGAACAGCCCCTGCTTTAGGACTCTTGAAGTCAGAAAAACCTTTCACTTGCTATGGGAAAAACAAAGGACAGCTTTGGATGTTCTAACTCAAAGGCTTAGGAATTACTTTGGACCAGTGGGCTGCTTATCTAAATAGCTAGACCAGGTAGCAGCTGGGTGGCCAAGATGCTTGAGACCTGTGGCTATCATCACTGTATTGGTGGAAGAAGCCAGTAAGTTTACCTTAGGACAACAATGAGATGTCACGGCACCCCCACTAAACCCCAGGAAGTACAGTATGGAGGGTCCTGGAGCCAAAAGTGTACCAATGGCTACCAGGGGACCAGCTGCTTAAATATTAGGTTCTTCTGCATAACATCCCAGATGTTACCCTTAAAGTATGTTGATTTTTAAACCCTCTACTCTGTTGCTGGACCTCACGTCTCATAAGCAGATCTGCAACTCATTCATTTCTGTGTGGAAGACATCTCTAGAAGACCCAATCTTAAAGACAAGCCCTGTCTAACCCCAATGTTGTGTAGTTAGAGATGGAAATAGCTTTATTTATGAGGGAATAAGAAAGCAAGATTAGCCAGCAAGAAGTCATTGAGGCCAAGGATCTACCTTCTCAGAATTCTGCTCAAAAAGCAGAATTCACTGTTCTAATGAGGGCATTCCAACTATGGAAATATTCAAGACCAGGGGCAGTGGCTTACAACTGTAATCCTAGCACTTTGGGAGGCAGAGGTGGGTGGATCACTGGAGGTCAGGATTTTGAGACCAGCCTGGCCAATATGGTGAAAGCCCATCTCTACTAAAAATACAAAAATCAGCCTGGCATCATGGTGGCTGCCTGTAATCCCAGTTACTTGGGAGGCTGGGACACAAGAATCACTTGAACCCAGGAGGTAGAGTTTGCAGTGAGCTGAAATCATGCCACTGGACTCCAGCCTGGGTGACAGAGCAAGAGCCTGTTACAAAAACAAACAAACAAATAAACAAACAAAACTTAAGAGTCAATGTATTTACTGACTGTGTATCTGGGTTCCTGGTGCTCCATGCTCAGGCAGCCATAGGGAAGGAAAGGGGACTATCAACAACTAAGGATCACACATACAACTTTACCCAGATCTTGCAACTTTTAGATGCTGTCCAACTCCCAAAGGAAATAAAAATTATTCACTTCAGGGGATACCAGAAGGGAGACACTTTTATTATTAGAGGAGATGGCCTGGTTGAAAGAGCAGCTAAGGCTGGCATTCCAGGCTGCTGTACTACCACCAAGTACTCCATCGATGTCAGCAGCACCATATTACTATACCCTTAAGGAAATTAAAAGGACTGAAAACAAGGCTTCCAGTGAGACCTTCAGATGATTGCTAGAAAATAAACTCTATTCCTTGAAAAGGCATAAGAATAGTTTAAAAAAAAAAAAAGAAACAAAACTCTATTCCTGAGGCTGAGAAACAGGAAATAATGAAACATTTTCATGACTCCTCACATTTGGGATAGGATTCTCTATTCACTAGTTTCTCAAATATTCTTGGAGAAGGGATTGTTCCAGACTATAAAAAGGGTTACAACTTGGGAAGTTGCCCCTCACCCTGATCCCCACTTAAACCTGTGCAACACCAAGTAACACACCATGGGGAGACTGCAAGACAGATTTAACCCAGAGGCCGCCTTACAGGGACTAAAGTGTTTGCTAGTATTTACAGACACTTTCACCAGGTGGATAGAAGCTTTCCCCACAAGGACAGAAAAAGCACTGGAAGTGTCCAAATTCTTTTTTTTATTTTTTTTTTTTTTTTTTTTTTTTTTTTTTGAAAAAGAGTTTCGCTCTTGTTACCCAGGCTGGAGTGCAATGGCGCGATCTCGGCTCACCGCAACCTCTGCCTTCTGGGTTCAGGCAATTCTCCTGCCTCAGCCTCCTGAGTAGCTGGGATTACAGGCTCGCGCCACCATGCCTAGCTCATTTTTTGTAGTTTTAGTAGAGACGGGGTTTCACCATGTTGACCAGGATGGTCTCGATCTGTTGAGCTCGTGATCCACCCGCCTCGGCCTCCCAAAGTGCTGGGATTACAGGCGTGAGCCACCGCGCCCGGCCCCCAAATTCTTAATAAAGAAATAATCCCAAGATTTGAGTTACCAAAAGATTTGCAAGGTGATAACTGACCTCCCTTCACAGCTAAGTTGACCCAGTGAGGTAACGCCTCAGCTTTAGGCATTACCTATCTTCACTCCTCATGGAGATCTCAACTAATTTGAACAGTCAGTGATGTATGATATTGAAGTCCAAGAAACCTATAGATAGGGCTGCTGCAAGATATTCAAGTCAGTGACACAATGTCTTGAAAAAAGTAGAATTATCCACTTTCACCTCTGGCATCTTCAGAATATTGTCCTCATTCCTCATTGAGCATGCTTTCCAAATGATTAGGATATGACTTCATACTCAGAATATGATATGAAACATAAGAAAAAAGAACTTCCTTTCCTTCTGTCTCTTTTCATATCTGCGAAAACTCTTCTCAGGGCCATACCACATAGAATGTCCTGCTACATCTCATTAGAGTGCCCTCTAATGAGATATAGCAGTGCCCTCAATATAACTAACACATAGGCCTTTTTTACCTACCCCAGAATTATATACACCTCCCTCCCTTGTCCAAATTAAAATTAAAATATTAGCATCTATGCAAAATGCACCATTATTTTGTCAAGAACTGTATCTAGTATCATCTTATTACTGTCTCTAGTTCCATTCAGGCACCCAAGTGATGGGCATTTAATTCCATTAATTCAGTAAGTGTCCTTTCCAGCTGTACATTCTTGGGCACAAGAACAGACAGAATCACACTCTTCAGCAAAGTAAGGTCCATCACCCGCAGGCTCACAGTAATCTGTTCTTCTCTTCAGAAGAATTCACCTAATCTATCTGGAGAATCATCCATGGACACTGGAACTTCCCTCTGGGAGATTTGCCTTATTTGGTTTATTTTGTGGTCATACCTGGGTGTTTGAGGTGAAACACCCTTCTAATGTTTGTTCATATTTCACAATCCCATTTCTTTTGGCAAAAGGCCAGGGTTCAGGTTTGTGCCTTTGGGTCTCAACATATGTTTTTTTGTCATGTTTTTTTCACTTGTTAGTTTGGTTTTGTTTCATTTTTTTTTCTTTTATTTTAAGAGGTGGGGAGTAGTAATTTCATTTTATTAAAAACTTCTCTCTTACAGATTTTCTGGAAACGATCTCATGAACATATTTATCAATGTATTATTATTATTATTATTATTATTATTATTATTTTGGTAAGAAGATTCCCATTCCTAGCTATGGGTACCAGTTCCTGCCAAGTCCTACTTAATGGCTTTGCCTTGGAGAATTGCATCACGGCTACAGGTATGAAAGTGCCCAGTCACCCAGTCCCTCCCAATTGCATCTCTACAGTAGAGACAGTGGGCTTTTCTGCCTTGGGAGCAGGTAAAACAAGTATTGTTTCAATAAACACCCTGTAATGGACATAATTTGGTAACACTATTTTGGCTCTGTAAAAATGGAGCAATAAAACTTTAAACGTTCATTATAAGTGTATGTGTGTTTATAATTTTAAGGTACAGTACTCAATTTTTCCCCAACAAAAGTAATAACTTAAACTCACTACTTTGGTTGCAGAAGACATTAAATCCTCTATATTATTCTGTGTGTCCAGCCATTGAAGCTTATTAATAAAAGGGGTAGGAAATCATATATCATTATGCAGTGCTTGTGATGACTAATAAGGTTGAATACTTTAGCCATTTAACATAAAATATGAAACTGGGCTCATACTTCACACTGTCTACCAGTAAAAAAAATAAAATTGATCAAATATTTACATGTTTACAAATGAAATAATTTAATAGTATTCTAAGACAGTATAGATTCATTTTACATTGTCTGATGTAGGTAAAACTTCTTTAATCATAACTGAGAATACCTAAGCCATAAAAGACTGACAAATTCAAATTTATAAAAATGGTGTGCATGACAACAATATTTTTTTAATCATAACCAAAGTGAAGTGACCAATGAAAATGTTGGAAATTATATTTGCAGCTCGGACAACTGAAAAGGACTGATCTGCTTATAGGTGGAGAGCTAACAGAAATTGAGAGACAAAAACCTGTCCACGAGAAGCCTCATGCCCCTTCCTTTGCTCTGACACCTCCTTAACATGCTCCTGAATGGACAGCATCATGAGACATGAGCTACACAATGTTGCAATAAGGGAATGAAGAGTTCACCAAATATTCTAATATCAGGCTTGAACGAATCTTCTTTGTTTTGAGTAACAGGTACACATAATTGAGTAAGCATATATAGAAATCATAAAAAAATTGAGTTGCTTGATAAATTACACCTTAAAAGGAGATTATACATTATTTTAAACACCATGGTAGACAAAACTGACCAAGTCTTCAGTCACAGAGCAAATCTCAAAGAAATCCAAATAATGTTAATAATAACATTTTGTTGGTTATATTATTTGACCCCAATAAAATAATATATCCAAATAGCTAGAATTTCAAGCATATACATATAAAGCAATATCATATATATATAAAGCAATATTATAGAATGCCAATTCTAGCCCTTGAAGGATTGTCTAAAATCATAGACATAAGATTAATAAGGCTGAAATAAATGATATGTAGTTAAAGGAAATGCAATTTTTATTCAAATTACAAAGGAGTATTATTAAAACTTATTATGTGCAAACACTGGAACACAGAAACTGAATCATGAAGTAATGACTTCAATCTCACAAAATTTCTTATCTTCTAGAAGAGGCTTAAAATAAGACCAAAAGAGTGGAGCCATTAGAAATTACAATAATGTTATAAGAAATAAAAGAACAATAAGATTTCATGGCAAATGTGGTCATAGAGATGCTCTTCAAATTGACCTTTTTAACTAGAGATAAAAAGTGGAAAAGGCAAAGACAAGAAAAATTGTGAATGACATAATTCATCACAGAATAAAGAAAATTTGCAAAAAGAATGTGTGTCATTCAACAAAAGAAAGCCAATATAAGAGTTTTGTAAGTAAGATGGCAAGTTAAATGGTATTAAGTTGGAGAAGGGATAAGGTAAATTTATTTTCTTCAAAGTCTAAAGTTTGGTTGTAATTCTAACCCAACCAAATTGGGTTGCATAATGTAAGGAGGGATTACATTATGCAACTTAATGTATTTGTACATTTATTTAACACACTGCAACACATCATCCTTACTAAATAATTATTATACATGTTGTAAATAAAATCCAATGAGTCCTATATATTCATAAGGTTAATTAATCCCCATACCAACCATGTGTATTAAATGCCAACTTTATCTTTCTCTTGCATAAGATGAAACAGACTTACAGAGAGTAATTTGCCCACAATGACATGCTTTGAATGGGAAAGCCAAAGTTTGGACAAAGGCAATCTGGGTGCAAAACGCTGGCTCTTACTTCTTATTTGATGATGGCTCTTGGTGTAGAGAATCAGGTAGTACAGGTAAGTTCAGGCTCTATTTAAGGAGGAGATAGACAAAGAGAGGAAAATTTATGGCTGGACTTGGAGGATGCTCCAGGATAATGACAGAGAATAATGCATGGCCTTTTCTATAGACCCTGTTTGGGATTCCACAGATACCAGGAAAGTCTCACTGGGTCGCATTCCCCTTATTGTTGGAACTGGAGCTCATTCAAACAGGGTATACTGCCTAGAAAGGAAGTTAATGTCTCTTCCAACCACAAACAGCAAGAGTTGTTCTGAAAGTTCATGAAACCTGTACTTGATTAGAAGAAAACATTGATTTCGTGCAGCAGTCTTATGAGGCAGAACAGGCTGGGTTACTATGTGTAAAAGTCTCCTACTCAGATGTGGAAAATCATGTTTCCACTTTGACTCGGTGCTCCATGGGAAGAAGATTCTCCACATACTGAGTAGAGTCCCGCTGCTCCATAGAGTCAATGCCAACTGCCTTTGTGTTCCTCCCCAGCTCTGGCTTATCTGCTAATGCCCATTGGAGAATCACTCTGAGAGGTTCCTTCAGCCTTTTCTTTCTGAGGTTCCCCACAAAGAAATAAATGATAGGGTTGGCGCTGGTGTTTATAATGAGGAACAAAGAAATTAAATAGGAAGTGGTGACCAACATTTTGAAATCTGATATGAAGGATGCCACGGTCAGCAGTAGGACCCAGAGCAGGAACACGGTGGCTGAGATCTGCAGGACCACATAGACCCTGGTGGCCTACAGGAGTCTAATGAGCAGAGTCAGACTGGCACACACATCACAAGTAAAAGGATACCATGGAAGAGCTCAAAAATCTTTAGAAATATGACACATGCCTCTACATGTTTCCAGTAAATTAGGAAAAGTGAATTTACTATGTTGGTGCAAAGAGACAGGGCCCAGATAAGGCTGCAAACAACAGTAGATGTGTACTTTGGGCGGTGGCATCTGTACCAGATGGGGTACTGATGGCCACCAGGAGACAGAGGCACACCACAACGGAAAAGGGAGACACTATGGCCAGGAAATTAGGGATAAAAAACACAACTCCGATAGTTTAACACTTTAGGGTTAGGTTTTTAACAGTTCAAATTCCCCTTGCTAAGCCCTTGAACAGTCCTGTGCAGACAGAATAAAGAACTATTTCGAAGATGGCCGTTTAGGAAGAGCTCAGGATTGCAGCTCCCAGTGAAAACGCAGAGGGTGAGTGGATGCTGCATTTTTATTGCACACAGACTAGGAAATTCCCAGGCGAAGGAGCTCCAGGGGTCGCCAGCGCGGCGGTTTCGGCCAGCGCAGCTGTGCTGGCCAGTGCCACTATTTGCGCCGCATGGCTGTTTTGTCGGCCACCCGGGAGCAGCGGTTCTCCATACAAAATACACCAGTCCAGGTGCCCTTTTGGCTGGTGATTGGAGCCTCGGGAAGTTGCCCATTTGTCTGTTTAAAAAGCAGACTGAGCAGAGAACCAGGACAGTAGATTCCAGGGCAATAAAAAGCGCCACGAATCTCAGTGCTGCCGTTTAAGGCAGCGCAGTGAGCGACCGACCGCCTGGGAAAACAAACAGTCCCCGGCACCACTTCAACAGGCGACTGGAACACCAACTTAAAAAAAAGACAAAGGAGGAGGATCAAAGATGGCCATTTAGGAACAGCTCAGGATTGCAGCTCCCAGTGAAAGCGCAGAGGGTGAGTGGACGCCACGTTTTTATTGCCTACAGACTAGGAAATTCCCAGGCGGAGGAGCTCCACGGTCGCCAGCGCGTCTGTTTCGGCCAGCGCGGCTGTGCCAGCAGGCACTGCTGCTTTGCCCCGCGTGGCTGCTTTGTTGGCGCCCAGAGCAGTGGTTCTCTGTACAAAATACACCAGTCCGAGAGCACTTTTGGCTGGCGATTGGAGCCATGGGAAGTCGCCTATTCGCCGGTTCAAAAAGGGGACTGAGCAGAGAACCAGGGCAGTAGATTCCAGGGCAAAAAAAAAAAAGCGCCACAAACCTCAGTGCCGCTGTTTAAGCCAGCGCAGTGAGTGGCCACAGGGGAAAACAAACACACCCTGGCGCCTCTTCAACAAGCGACTGGAACACAAACTTAAAAAAGGCTCTAAGGCAGGGAGCCAGGTGATCAGGCTCAGCTGGTCACACACCTACAAAAGAACAGCAACCAGAAACTCTGGATTGAGACTTTCACAGCAAGCACAGCTGAACCAGGGACGGTCTAGCTCTGTGAGGGAGGAGCGTCCACCATTACCGAGGCAGCCCGCCACGACCGAGTTAGTCGGCCAATGCTGAGGCAGCCCGCCATTCCTGAGGCAGCCTGCCGTTGACAAGGCAACCCGCCATTGCTGAAGCAGCCCGCCATTGCCAAGGCAACCCGCCACAGCAGAGAGACTCCGCTTCAACAGAGGTGGGCCAACATCGCCAAAGCACTTCTAACTACACCCATATAAACAGCACTACAGGGAAGTTCACTCGACAGCGGAGCGGAGCGCACAGCAGCTCAGCAAAGCCTCTATAGGCCGACAGTGACTAGGTTGCCTCGTGCTGGGCTCAGCAGGTCTGAAGGAAAAAAAAAAAAAAAAGAAGGTGGCAGCATAACGGAAACTCAGAAATAAAGCCCTAAATCCCTGGGACAGAGCACCTGGGAACAAAAAGCAGTTTATGAGTTCTGCTGCAGCAGACCTAAAAGTACCTGCCCAGCAGCTCTGAATGAACAACAGAGCACACAGCTAACCATTTGAGCTCCTATAAAGAAGAGACTGTCTCCTCAAGCAGCTCCCTGACCCCTATATATCCAGACACCTCATAAAAGAGAGATCAGATTGCCATTAGGCGTGTATCCTTCTGGGACAAAGATAGCAGAAGAAGAAAACTAGTGACAACACTTGCTGTTCAGCAGCTGCTGCAGGCGAACCCAAGGGAAGCAGGGCTTGGAGTGAACCTCAGCAGACCTAGAGCAGAGGGGCCAGACTGTCGGAAGGAAAATCAAGAAACAGAAATAACCTCATCATCAACAAACAGAACATCAATCTGAAAGATTTGAGACCCAATCTGAAAGCCAGCAACTACAAAGTCGACAGGCGAATAAATCCTTAAACATGGGAAGAAACCAGTGCAAAAAGGATGAAAAACCAAAAACCAGAACACCTCTCCTCCTAAAAGGGATCACAACTCCTCACCAGCAAGGGAGCAAGGTTGGGGGAAGAAAGAGTGTGATGAAATGACAGAATCAGACCTCAGGAGGTGGCTAGTAAGAAACTTCCGTGAACTTAAAGAACATGTTCTAACCAAATGAAAAGAAACTAAGAACCTTGAAAAAAGATTTGACGAAATGCTAACGAGAACGGACAAAATAGAAAGGACTATAAGTGAATAGATGGAGCTGAAAACTGCAACACGAGAACTTCGTGAAGCATGCACAAGTATCAACAGCCGAATGGACCAAGCAGAAGAAAGGATATCAGAGGTCGAAGATCAACTCAATGAAATAAAACGGGAAGGCAAGACTGGAGAAAAAAGGGTAAAAAGGAATGAACAAAGTCTCCAAGAAATGTGGGACTATGTGAAAAGACCTAATCTACGTTTGATAGGCATACCTGAATGCAACGAAGAGAATGAATCCAAGCTGGAAAATACTCTTCAGGGTATTATCCAGGACAGCTTCCCCAACCTAGCAAGGCAGGCAAACATTCAAGTCCAGGAAATACAGAGAACACCACAAACATATTCGGCAAGAAGAGCAACCCCAAGGCACATAATCGTCAGATTCACCACGGTCGAAATGAAGGAGAAAATACTAAGGGCAGCCGGAGAGAAAGGTCGGGTTAGCCATAAAGGGAAGCCCATCAGACTCACAGCAGATCTCTCAGCAGAAATGCTAGCAGCCAGAAGACAGTGGGGGCCAATATTCAACATCCTTAAAGAAAAAAACTTTCAACCCAGAATCTGCTATCCAGCCAAACTAAGTTTCATAAGTGAAGGAGAAATAAAATCCTTTGGGAACATGCAAGTACTCAGAGATTTCGTCACCAGCAGGCCAGCTCTACAAGAGCTCCAGAAAGAGGCTCTACACATATACAGGAACAACAAGTACCAGCTCAACTAAAGGGCAAAACACCCAGCTAGCACCAAAATGGCAGTATCAAATTCACACATAACAATATTAACCCTAAATGTAAATGGACTAAATGCCCCAATCAAAAGACACAGACTGGCAAATTGGATAAAAAGTCAAAACCCATTGGTGTGCTGTATACAGGAAACACATCTCACATGCAAGGATACACAAAGTCACAAAATAAAGGGATGGAGGAAGATTTACCAAGCAAATGAAGAGCAAAAAAAAAAAAAAAACAGGAGTTGCAATTCTCATGTCTGATAAATTAGACTTTAAAGCAACAAAGATCATAAGAGACAAAGAGGGACATTACATAATGGTAAAAGGATCAATGCAACAAGAAGAGCTAACGATCCTAAATATATACGCACCCAATACAGGAGCACCCAGATACACAAGGCAAGTTCTTAATGACTTACAAAGAGACTTAGACTCCCACACAATAATAGTGGGAGACTTTAACATCCAATTGTCAACATTAGACAGATCAACCACACAGAAAATAAACAAGGATATCCAGGACTTGAACTCAGACCTGGACCAAGCAAGCCTAATAGACATTTACGGAACTCTCCACCCCAAATCCACAGAATATGCATTCTTCTCAGCACCACATCACACCTACTCTAAAACTGACCACACAATTGGGAGTAAATCACTCCTCAGCAAATGCAAAAGAAAGGAAATCCTAACAAAACACTCTCTCAGACAACAGTGCAATGAAGTTAGAAATCAGAATTCAAAAACTAACCCAGAATCTCACAGCTTCATGGAAACTGAACAACTTGCTCTTGATTGTTGACTGGATAAACAATGAAATGAAGGCAGAAATAAAGATGTTTTTCGAAACCAATGAGAATGAAGACACAAGACACCAGAATCTCTGGGACACATTTAAAGCAGTA
Source organism: Sapajus apella (assembly GCF_009761245.1). Lineage (NCBI taxonomy): Eukaryota > Metazoa > Chordata > Mammalia > Primates > Cebidae > Sapajus > Sapajus apella. Next base: position 73,649 of record NW_022437157.1, read on the forward strand.
TCTAGAGGAAAATATATAGCAATAAGTGCCCACATGAGAAGCAAGGAGAGATCAAAAATTGATGCCCTATCGTCAAAACTGAAAGAGCTAGAGGAGCAAGATCAAAAAAACTCAAAGACTAGCAGAAGACAAGAAATAGCTAAGATCAGAGCAGAACTGAAGGAGATAGAGACACAAAAAACCCTTCAAAAAATCAATAATCCAGGAGCTGGTTTTTTGAAAAGATCAACAAAATAGACAGACCACTAGCCAGATTAATAAAAAAGAAAAGAGAGAATAACCAAATTCATGCAATAAAAAACGATAAAGGGGATATCACCACAGATTCCACAGAAATTCAAACCATCATCAGAGATTATTACAAACAACTCTATCCACACAAACTAATAAACCTGGAAGAAATGGATAAATTCCTGGACACTTGCCTCCTCCCAAGCCTAAACCAGGAAGAAGCCGAAACCCTGAACAGACGCATAACAAGGTCTGAAGTTGAGGCAGCCATTAAGAGCTTACCACCCAAAACAAGCCCAGGTCCAGATGGGTTCATAGCTGCAATCTACCAGACATACAAAGAGGAGCTGGTACCATTTCTTCTGAAACTATTCCAAACAATACAAAAAGAGGGAATTCTTCCCAAATCATTTTATGAGACCTACATCATCCTGATTCCAAAACCCGGCAGAGACTCAACAAGAAAAGCAAACTTCAGGCCAATATCCATGATGAACATAGATGCAAAAATCTTCAATAAAATACTGACAAGCCGATTGC